>NC_056732.1:1517018886-1517291386 GCF_019279795.1 Protopterus annectens | reverse complement strand
AAAGAAACTGATAAATGTCTGTAAAGTAAAAAGAACACATACTAAAAAGGATGCTACTTTGTTATGTAACACACACATTACAGAGAATGATAACTTTTTTTTGTCTGAAAACCTTCAGTTTACAGAAAAAAATACAACTTTTCCAAAAGAGAAGGTAGAAAAAAAGAGGCAACGGGCAAGTGAAAAAGAAGAAATCAAAATCTAAAGTGGAAGGATTGAAGAATATTACTGTAAGAAAAAAGATGAAAAATACAGATGTTGATAACATGGCTCAACCTGTGAATGTACAAAGCCAGCTGGATGAGAATCGTATGCTTGCAAATGTAATCAGCAATGAAAACAAGGGGAATAATAAGACTAATGGTAGTGAAGGTCATTCTGAATTAGAAATTGCAGATTGTTCAGAGATGGTCAGGAAAGATATACTTTTAATTGAAGGTTCAATTATTAGAGGATCTGATATTTACATTTGCAGAGAAGATAATGAACATCAGATGGTGTTTTACTTGCCAAGAGCAGAAATAGAGGATGTGAGACAACACAACGCCTTAATGTAAGGAAGTGCAAATCTGTTTTTATTCATGTTGGTACAAATTATCACATCCGCAAGAACTCTCTTACTGTCAGTAGGGAACTTACAGCTCTCTTAGATATATTAACTTGTACGGGTGCTAGGACATGCTTTTCATAAATCACATGTAGAAAGGAGAGTCACGTCACCGTGAATGAAAAGATTTTTGAGGTAAATACCTACATGAAAAAAATGGAAATGTGTAGAGCATCCAAGCCTAATTTTGGCCACACGTGTTCAGACAGGATGGCGTGCATTTGTCAAGATCAGGGAAGAGAATTTTTGCAGCAGATAGTTTGCAATATTTGACAAACACAAGGCGGGATTTTAGCTAAGTTGAAAATGTAACTGTTCAGAGATAGCACCATTTGATTCATCCCTGATGGTTATTAATGCTAGGGGCATTAATATTCACATTTTTTTTTATTTGAAAATTTGCTACATTCCTACAAGACTGATGTTGTTACTGTTTGTGAAACACGATTAAAGAACAATGACTAGAAACCAGTTATGTCAGGGTGTACATTTTTTTTTTTTACTATAACAAATGTTCTAACAAAAAAATCAGATGGGAGTATTATGACAGGGATTAAAGATAGTTATGAAACCTGTGATTACTACATGTTCAATGATAACACCAACACTATAAATTGTGTGACTGTGACAATAAAGATAACCTTGTGAGGGAGTATATAGACCACCAAAGTCAAGTGCTGATGACCTAGAGGAATTCATACATTTCTTGCATGAAACATAAGAGGGAAAAATACTACTGGCTGGGGACTTAAATTTACCAGAAACAGACTGGAATAATATTTATTCAATAACATTAGTAAGGAAATTATTCACAATGTATGTTCAGAATATCAGTTGCTTCAGATTGTAAAAAACTACCAGGGAATGGAACATGCTAGGGAAATTAGTGTTACTTCATGTCAAGTTTTACCACCATTGATGTGCAGTGATCACAGAGTTACAAAGGTTAATTTGTTACAAGATAATTCTACCAAACTGAAATCTAAACCAGTGCACAGAAGATTAATGGCAGATTATATGGCAGCAAAACAGTCACTATGTAAAACTAACTGGACTGAGGTGTTCAGTGGAAAAAAACGCAGAAGGAATGTAGAAAGTTTTAAAAGAGAATTTGTTTGAATGCAAAAAACGTTTAACATCAGGATCAAGTCACACATCATCAGGAGGATATATTTCCATAAGAACAAGAGGTCGAACTACAACTCTGAAAACCGAAATAAACAAGCTGGACAAGCAAATTAAGCATAGTGTGAGACAAGAACAAAAACACTTTGAAGAAAATTTATATAAAGATATTGAGTGTAACAGGAAAACAGTTTATAGATAGATAAGAAGTGGACGAAGTAAAGAGATACAGATTCATAATCTGTGTACAGATTCTAAAATTTATTCTCAGACACAACAGATTATAAATATATTTACAAAATCTTGTGCAAAACAATTTAGCTCAACAAACAGGTGTGGCAAGTTTCCTAGTGACATCCAGGTAACCTCATATACTGAAATCAAATCAGATCATATTGTAAAGAACTATACAAACTGGATCTAAATAAAGCACAGGGAGGAGATGGAATTATTAATAATGACCTGAGAACATTTCAGCAATAATTTACAGTACAATTAAATCTAATATTTACTAGTAATACTATAAGTATGTAGAGATTCCTGAAGACTGGAGACATGCACTTATTAAACCTGTCTTGAAGGGAAAGAGTAATAGGACAAACCCAGAGTCATACAGACCCTTAAGCCTACTTTCATGTTGTGGAAAAATAATGGAGAAGGTACTATTGGATAAGTTATTGTCAGTACTGGAGAGGCTGGGACTTGAACCCATATAACATGTATATGTTGAAAAAAGATCTATTACCACCTGTAACATGATGTTCTATATCGCTATAATAACAGCTATGAATGAAAAAAATTGTGCTGTCATTTAATCTATATAGATTTAACTTCAACATTTGATATGGGCATACACAAACAATAACCAATAAATTAGAACAAGTAGGTTTTGATGTACTTTTGATAAGCTGGATAGCTGCATGGCATACAAATAGGACATGGCGAGAATTATACAGCAATTGGACAAGTGAAGTTCTTGGTTACAGTCAGTTGGACTCTGTCCAAGGCCCATACCTCTTTAGATTATTTGGCGAGATTCAATAAATCTTACACAGTCCATTTCCACCTTGCAATATGCACACAGTAGCATGGTGTTTTGTATTCAGTAAGTGGCTCTATACAGAGTGTAGAGCTGTGCACAGATGAACAAACAAGGTAAACACTGTGGCTTGTAAATAACATCATAAGTAGCTGAATTGTATGCTAATCAACCAATACAAGATGGAAGAGCTATACAGCAATCATGTAGACTCAGTGCTGGTTTTCCCTGCGAATTCCAAAACCGATTGGAACACAGCCATGGAAAGGAGTCTACACAGAAACAATATTAGGGGCTGCTATTGCTTTAATTCATTATTATGTGCAACAGGCTGAACTGTATGCTGCTGCTGCTAATAGACCTAGGCCAAGAAGGAGAAGAGTTTTCAGACACCAGGTAACTTATCACAATTTACATGACATGGAAATTGTAGAGTGCTATACAGTGGATAAAAATATACTACAGGAACTCTGCAACCTCTGCTGTCCGCAACTCAGAGCCAGGGCAAATAGAAAGGAACCCATCCCAGTAGAGACAAAGGTATGTGTAGCACTTAGAATCACAGGCATCAGCATTCAGGATCCACCATCAGTTCTTGAATGTTATGCTCCAACATGCTAGGGGCAGCATATATTTTCCCTGTACTCCAGAAGATAGAGCCAGAAATATGCAGGAGTTCTACCCTGTGGCACACTACCTTGAAGTACTGGATGCCATAGATTGCACACAAGTAGAAATGTAGGCAACACATGGGAAACAGGGAAGGCTGTACATTAATAGAAAGGGCTTCCGCTCTATTAACTGCCAAGTGGTGTGCAATGCCAAAGGAATCATTTTGAATGTGCATGCTGGCAACCCAGGCTGTTATCACAATTAACATATGTGGCACACCTCACAACTCTATCAGATGTTCCCTATGGGGGATATCCCACATGATTATTTACTGGGGGATGCAGGTTATACACTGGAACCGTGGCTGATGACACCCATCAGAAATGCACACACACCCATGAGAGAATGCCATAATGAGCACACACTCAAACAAGAAATATCATAAAGCATGTGTTTGGGCTGCTGGAGTTGTAATTCCGGTGACTAGATGCATCTGGGGGAGCTGTGCAGTACAATCTACAGATATGTACTGAAATATTCACAGTATGTGCCATGCTAAACAACATCATCCTGAGAAAACAGCTTCAGCAGAATTAACAAGGGGAAACAGCACAAACCCCACCACCAATGCCAAGGTCACCACAGCCACACGCAGGTCAGGAGTCAGAGGGGGAAGCAGTAGTTGCTGTGAGTGTAGGCAGATGTAGTTATGTTCAATATACATTGCATTTGCTAACAGACAATGCATAGCACACTCACTCACCACCTAAGAGCCTAAAAACTTCCTTCTACACACATACATATAGTAACATTGATGCCAGGCAATTCTCACAACATTTACCTCCCCATGTATTGGGTGTGTACTGCTTGCATCAGACAGAGTCAGCCCTGAACTAAAACTGTTGCAACTGCTGGATTTACAAGGTAAGTGTTGAACCTGGAGTGTATCGTGTAATAATATGAATGACTGTCATATCCTTGCATGTTGCTGTTTTGTAGTGTAAGCAAGTAAAAGGTGGGAGATTTGTACAGAAATGACCTTTACATGTGACAGCAGAGACTTATTTGACTTATATCTGTCCATTATTAAGTAGTATGCCTCAGGCTTCAAATATTCACACAGTCATATCTCTCACAAATAGTGATGGTCACTGCATGCCCTCAGTTTACCTCCATACATTTGTACTGACATCAGTCATGTTCAGGTAGCAGCAGTGCATTTGACCATGGGCGTGGATGTGCCAGTGCAACTCCTGGCAGAGCTAGTTCTTGCAGTCAAGGATGATAATGATGAAATGCCACCTTTACTATACACGACTCAGACCTGTCCAACATACCAATTTGAATTGCTCATCAGTACTGACACAAAAATGTTTGGCTTACCGTGTGCAGGTGATAGTATGCTCTGTATGCCGGATGGTCTTGTAAGAAGTTAAGCAAAAGGTATGGACAACATCATCACAATTAACAGTAAGACGGGTGGGGTAATACTTTTCCCCCTTTATACTGTATATCCATTAATTATAGTTTCAACAAGAACTTGGATGACAAGTCTAACCTAAGCCCATGTGTAATAAATCAGAATGTGTTGTTAACTGCAGCCATTTTCAATCCCCCCACCCAGAAAAAATTCTTGTGAAACAGAGCTAAGTTATTGATTTAAATTGTTTTACTATACAACAGTATTTAACAACTGAGATACAAAAGCCTACCTGTAAGCTCCTCCTGGGACATATTTGCTGTCCCTGAATTAGTAACACCACTGTCAAGGACATGCTGTTCTGCAATTTCCTGGGAGCTGTCTGGATTCCTGACAATGGACAAGAACTCTTCATTTGCTGTTAGTGGTGGATCTGTAGCAGGTCCTCCCAGTACCCATCTGATCATGGGCCATTGCAGATACTCTCCTCCATGCAGATGAGATCATGTCAGCAGCCCTATGGTGCACCTGGTCATATGTCCTGCTGTGGCTGCCCACTGCATTAACATCTGCAACTATCTGCTACCAAATTTGTATTCTCCCTGACATATCTCCATGTCCCATCTCAAGCAGGAAGGCACCATATTGCCTAAAAGCTTCAACAATGACCTGATTCTCAGGGTCAGTGAAGGGTGGCTTTTGAGGATTGAGACACCTGGGTACCAGGTGTCTGAAAAGACAATAGAAGAATAATACGCATAAGTATCACATAACTACAAAATAACTGTTCCCATATAAAACAGAAAAGGTAGAATTTCAGTATTACCCACTGGAGAAATATAAAGCAGTTTAGAGATTTGAAACATGAACAACAGGCTGGATGCAAAATAAGGAGAGCAACAATAGCAACATATCCTTGTTTGTGCCATAAAAGAAATGCAGCTTTGCTCCCCCACCCATAAACAACAGGCAAATGACACATTTTGCTAACAAACTATCTTTGAAATGCTAAACGTGCTATCAAATGAACTGTCCCTGAAACATGTCTACAGATTAAACACAGAAAATGCCATGTCATATTACCAATCACGTATACCTGTGAAATACCCTGACAAACATGCCCATGCCATCAGTACACTTCTAATGCATACAGATAAAAGTGTAAAAACCTTTGCTAATCAAAAAATATATACATATATATTAAACTGTTAAACAGATTTTTCTTAATTACATTTCAACATACGCAGTATATAACTGACAAAATGCAAGCATACTTACACAAGTTCAGTAATCCTCTGCGCAGATATATCCCAAAGTAATAGCCCCTTTTCTGTATTCTCCACATAAACAAATCTCCTTACCTTCAGTTTCCCTAGCTACATGGTTGCCTTTTTATGGTGTAGATTAAAGGCTCTAAGCATTGTGAAGATACAAATGAGGTGTGAACTCTTTAGAATTGCTATATCCCAAATACTTGGCTCCATGTAGCTAATGAAAACATAGTGCAGGCACTTTTTCAGTGCTTGTTTTAATGGATTGTAACTGTGAATGATTAATGGTAGGAAGGAAAACATAGCAGTACAGACTGCCCTACACCCAGTGGGTGCGTCAGGTTAGACTTACAAAGCATTAGATGTAAGATTATACATGTAAGTAAGCAGCACACAATTCACAGGTTCTATTCATTAACATCCAACCTCCCCTTCATTTGTTGGCAACTGCGTATTATATTATTGCCATTTAATATCCTCACACATTTTAAGGTCAATGATATAGAATGGCTTACATACTGCATGCCTCAGATAATTGGTCAGATAAGAAAAGAATGAGCAACAATTACAGAGACGTAAGAAAGAGCTGCATATTTGCAAGCAATACTCATAACTGGTTGTGTGATCACTTAGTGCACTACAGCCAAAAATAATAAATGTAAAAATAACACTTGTATTATTTTAGATTACTGTAGATGATGTTGCAGTTGGTTGTATGCAGAATGATTTCAGTTCCTTGCTGCAAAGGTGTTTGTGTGCAAAGGGGGATAAGTCACCCTTACTTTGTTCTCAAGGTTCAATAGAGTGAGAGTTCAAATCCAGATCAATGTAGAAATATGTCATGTGTACTAACATTTTGTAGTGTGTATTTCATGCATTACTTTTCCTCATTTTAACTACTTTTCGTGTTTATTTATTTTTATTTTTTATTTTGGGGGGGCAGTGTTTGCACAATATGCTGCTTAGTGCAAACATGAAAAATGGAGAAAATGAAAGTCAGATTTGGCTGTGTTTATCTTGTTTGCAAGAAGCATGGCAGGGGGGGTCTGTAAAAGGGTAAAGGTCAAAAATAATACATTATTGAATTTCTGTGTTCCATTGCACAACTATGCTTAGCGGGATTGCACAGCTGATATCAAGGTTCCCCAGCAGCTGCAGCCATCAAACACCTGCAGACAGGACTCAGATAGCCATTAATTGAAACTGGATGCATTCAATTAATTCTGTTGGGCACTGTGCAAACCTGCTAAGTGGCATTGGTGTGGCGGTTAACACAGAAACCTTAAGAATGATTAGGACATTAGAAATTGTCATTTAACTAGTCATGTTACAGCAGGTGTATGTGTAGGGTTGGAATACAGATGGCTCTGGATTCTGTACAGAGTGTGCAACCTATTTTCACTGCTGTGACAAGACAGTTTATAACAATGAAGTGAAAAACAGACAAGTGTTATTTCAACATTGTTGTAGCAACAGGTGTAAGTGTAGAACTGCCATACACATGGTCCTAGGTTCTAATACAGGATATGCAATACACTTTTACTGTTGTTCCACTTCCCATTATATTCACTCTCACTTATAACACTTTAGATAGTGGAGCTGATATGAATTATATGTATGAGAGATGAGACAGTGTTATTGTGTTTTCAGATGTATGACAGAGGGTATACTGTCTACTACATTTCTGTTAGTATAATTCTGCTATCTGGACTGGCATGGCCTTCACAATTAACTAAGACACAAATGCAAATGGATCTATATCCAATAACATTGTCAGGTCACACACATGTATGTGTAACAGCTTATACTGTCACCTGTATTTATGTATGATTCCTGACTATGTCTGAGCAGCACTTCTTTTGTGGCAAATATGGAAAATCAATGCTGTTGAAGAAAATGTTTTGCCCCTTATGCCTAAGTTTGAATCTCATAGTCTAAAAATCAATTTCTCAGTGTATAAAGGTAAAAAAGTGTGTCAGGTAATTACCTTTATGCCCCCAGCGCATGTCTGCAAACTTAACTCATCTAACATTTAGCTTCCAATTTCCAATATATATTTCCAGGCTACATCAGTAGATACCCATCAAACTAAGGCCAAGTGTCAGATTAACCTTCCAGTTTCAGTTATTTAATTCCTCCCTGCTTGGCACTGCTGTTCTCTGCTTAACCTTGCTCAAACATGGTTGGCATTGTAGCTCGTGTTTGCGCACTACCAGTAAACACAATAACTCCATTGCTGTAGTTCGGCTGGTAGAGATGGCTGGTGTTAGACAGGAAGATGCTAAGTTTAGGGCATAGAGGTGGAGTGTCCAGGAGTCCAGGATATTTATTGGACTTCTGGTAAAGTGCCACAGCCAAAGGTTTCAGAAGGGATTGACTATTCTGGCTCCCAGTATAAATCTGAGGCATGAAATAGTTTGGCTCAGGCTGTATCCAGTGCCACTGGTATCCCACTCACTGGAGAGCAGTGTAGGCATCATGTTAAGGACCTACATGGGTGAAAGAGGGTCACTCTCAACTGTTGTTTGAATGAGTTTGAGACTGAGGACATGCTATATCTGTGTAAGAATGGTAATAAGAGAGTACTTATAAAACTTAAAATGCTAAATATAGGCAAGATTGGTATGCAACCTGTTCTTTCTCCAGCTCCCACTGAATATGAGTTCAATTGGCAGGCTCATGTTGCTTGATTGGAGAGACTGATGGAAGCAAGTGGTGTGTATGCAGCAGAAGAAATGTGTTATTGTAGCTTTAAAAGTTAAAGATTTTTTTTTGGTCTTTTATAGAGTTGTATCAAATTGATCATGCATATCCCAACTGTAAAAGCAAGTATGCACACATTTGCCTGTAGCACAAACCAGATGTAGGAGTCCAATATTAGACTGCAGTCAGAGGTTGTGGATTTAAATACCAAAATTCATAACCATACAATACTGTTATTTCTTCAATAATATTTACATTAAATTAAAAACTCTATACCAAGGGCACAAATCCCATGCTGTAAACTGTAATCTGTATAACTGGAACATGCATATGTGCAATATATGCACATTTCAAGGATTACTTTTAGCAATCTGTAGTACAGTGTGTATCTGTTAGGATATATACTTAAATGTAATACTTCAGATAAAAGAGTTGTATAGTTGTATTGATGCATTATATGTCACATATTTATTGTACTAATTTTATGTCTTTGTTTCTCCCACCCCAACCCTTATCTCTCTTTTTTTATTTTCTTATATGTGTCATCAAAATGTCTCCATGTCATCCATGTGTACCATATGACTAAATGCTACACAGCAGAGTAAGGTAGGCCAGCCCCAGTGGATTAGCCTGCTCCTACTTGACCCACTCCAACACAGATGCCCAGCACATCTGGGAGCCAACCTTCCAGCACTGCTGCTGCTGCCCCTGCACTACCCATGCCCTCAGGTAGTACTGGCGTGGCAGCTGATGCAGTGGTGGAGGTGGTGATTTCATCATCTGCTGGGAGATGTCAGGGTTGGTGTGTAGGGTCATGCATTGCACCATTAGTGTACACCAATGCTGGATGGAGAGGCTGCTCTTCCTCATGGCCTGTAGGAAGAGAAGACATCAAGCACTCCAGCTGGCAGCAGAGTAAGGGAGCAGTGATTACAGTCCAGTGCTTGAGGACTTGATTCTCACTGTCTCCAAACTTAATGGGCATAAGCCTGGGTTGTCTCCTCCCTCACGCCAATCATGGTGTCCCCCAACCTTTTGTGTCCCTCACCGTCCCTGTCTCTTGTCTTTTTTGTCTTGTTTGTTTGCATTTGCTTCTTTATCTACCCAACTTACCTGACCTGGACATACCTACATCCCTTTCCCACCAGTCTTCTCTTATGGAATTAAAAACAAATCTGCACCTGTCCCACATAAAAATTATCATCCCATACATAGCTCTCCTTTTCGCACATGTGTCTTCTTGACTCACCTGATTTGGTCCAATTGGCTATACAACATGATTACATTGTTGCCACCCCTCTCTCTGTTGGCACCAGTCCAAATTCAGGTAATATTCTGCACATATGATCAGTTTTTACTGTTGAAGAAATAGATAGCTATGGTACTTTCCTACCCCCCCCACATTCCTGTATTGCTTTACCTTTGCTCTTTTCCCTGCTTACTCCCTATTTCACCACTTTCCCATCTACCCCATTTTAACACCTATAATCTGGTCAAAAATAGAATTACACACAACACACATACATAAGTAACAGAAAAAGCAATGGATCCCTTCACTTTTTGGCCTCTTTGTTTTTGCAGAGTTTTACATCATGCAGCAATGCCAAGTAACAGTGAGCAGTGGCACAATGCTGTGGTTATCTCCATGCAATCTCAGTTAACCCCGCTGCTCTATGCCAGCATACAGCAACACATGTACTATAAAGAATTAATGTCATTGCATTATCACTGTTTATTTAAAAGTATCAAAAAGTATTAGATACACCTGGATTCAAGCCCAATATTATCTGGGCTCGAAAATAAATGTGTCAGTACATTTACACCTGTTGCCACAGGGTCAGTTAAGCAGCAGGTATGTTTCATACACTCAATACTAACTCTCAGACCTAAGCAATGCAACTCACATTTTCACACTGCTTAACTATGCACAAACATGGAAAGTATTGGAAATGTGTATCTCACATGTGCAAACACTTTGCCAATGACTGAGCAAACCTGCAGCTTGCCGCGTGATGGAAAAGTAAATATTATTATGTATTACCGCTATTTATTGTCCATTTCCTGTCTATGTCATGAAATTACATGTGGAAACATAAACTGAAGATCCTATCTAATAATATGTCATATAGTTACAATACAGCCATGTGTTACATCCTCCCAAGCATTGCAACCCTGGTGTCTCTGTACATTTTCACACATATATCACCTACACTACAGAAGTTAATATCAAATGTTGTGCGATATGCAATGCACATCAATCTGGTAACATCCAGAATGAGTACTATTGACCTCTAAGCCTAAAAACCTTATCTGCAAGGCAAGGGAAGGAATCAGCATGGACCTTATCCACATGGACATAGATGATCTTCAACACACTTGACCAGACCAATTTTGTTTTTGTCAAGGGTAGATCTTGCTTATTAAACCTAGTGGACTTCTTTGATACTGACCCCAAAGACCTGGATGAGGGATAACACGACATACTGCCTATGTTGAATTATCAAAGGCCTTTGACACTATCACCCATTCAGGTATAATAGAGAAAATCTCCCATCTGGAGATTAAGGTATACATTACTAGACTGATAGCCAACTGTCTCACCAACTGAACACACAATGTCAAAGTTTGGGACTGCACCTCCACCACTACACCACTTACCAGTGGAATACCACAATAATCTGTGCTGGGCCTTCAACTGTTTGAAATCTGTTTCTCTGAAGTCTACACAAAGGTAGATCACCTGTGGCTTACCAAATCTGCAGATGACTGTCAACTGGATGCAGTCATATAGAGTCCCCCAACTATGCTAACATATCACAGAAGAGGCTGACACAGACAAATGACTGATGCCAAATTCACAGACTGAACCTTGAAGCCAAATAATGCCTCATTGACCCCTTTGGCAATGAAGTACCCTTGCTAATTATGATATACGTAGCACCCCTCTAAGCTCAGATGTGGTGTTACGAGACTTGGGAACATATGTTGATAGCAATCTACACTTCAATCACTGTGCCCATAGTGATTAGACACACATTCTACATTGCACACCTGATAAATAGGGCCATCACATCTAAGACTGGGGGGGTCATAGCTCTGCTGTATTTTACCTTTATCAGGCCACTAATTGAGTACAATGCTCCCTTCTGCCTGTACCTCACCAGACCCCTGCAGCAACTGGAGAAAACACAGAGGTTTGTGACCAGGAGAATCCAGGGCCTCCAAAATATGACATACTGTACATGGAAAGACTGAAAGACCAATGTACTCAGTATCATGCAGGCTGCTGAGAGGTGGCCTATGCCTGGCCTAAAAAACTGTCTCAGACCCTGCCCTACTTGAAATGCTGGACATCTACAAATCAAATGGGACAAGAATAACTTGCTCCAGGGATCTCAACCTAGCCTGTGACATAAACAGAACATGTTGAGAAGACAGATATATCTCCCAGTGATTGAAACTCCTCTTTAATAGGTTTGTTATGCATGTGAAGCAGTGCTCCTCAAAGACTCTATTCCAGTGCAACCTTGACAACTGGATGGGTAATTGTAAATTCACCTTTTTTAATTTCTCCAAGTCTTTTGTGTTTCTATTACCATAATGGGAATGTACCCCAATCCTAAGTCAAAGTATGATTAAAGTTCATGAAATTAGTATTGTTTCAATCTTTGATGTCAACCAGATGTGTTGTTTGCAGCACCCAGAATGTGCCCAGTGATTACTCCTTTAGTCATTTATATGGAGTTACATGTTTCAGTAACATATTCTTTTTATAAGACCCATTGCTCCTACTACTGACAGAACTGTCTGGGTGTCTTTCTTCCATATTGCCCTCATTTCAGGCTACAAATTCTGGCATTTTATGACTTTGTATCTGTCTGTACACTGTAATCACTGGGTGTAGCAATGTCAATTATCAATGCTACTTTTGTCTTTTTCTTATGGACTACTATATCTGGTTTTCTCACATCTATTTTTTGAACTCTTGGCAATGGTTGATCCCACGTGATATAAACTATATCATTTTCTATGATGCTTTGTGGCTCATGCTTCCAGTGCTTTTCAGCTTCTGCAATTAGTATATCACAACCAGCAACAACATGTACAACTGTTTCCAATTCTGTTTTACAAAACCTACATTTGTCTGTTTCTCTCACATGTTCAATGGATTTTGTAAACCAATGTGTACATAGTCCACTATCTTGGACTGCCAATATTAACCTTTCATCTTTTGGTTTAAATTCACCTCTCCTTAGCAATTCCTACATTAGATCCTGATCAACATGAGGTTGTTTCAAGAGTTTTCTCTACTTGGTACTATATTTATGCATTTTCTACATTTCTTGCCTTTTCATCTGATCCTTCACCTTTATAATCTTTCATTTTTTAGCACATTCAGTTGCTGCCTGATTTTTATCTATTTCTGGTTTGATTTCCATTCCTGCTTGATGCCAATATACTTCTGCTAAACTAAGCAGGGGAAGTCATCTTAGACTTGTTCTCCTCATGTTTCAAAACTTTCACTATGTTTGAGTCTTGTAAGGTTATCAGATATGTGAGCAGTCCTACTATTCCAGATCTATACATGTAATCAATTTCAAGGAAGCCTATACCTCCTTCAGAACGGGGAATATATAGCATCGGTATGCATTGATTTTTATAAATCATTTGATGAGTATGAAGCATCCTTCTCATTTTCCTGTCCAAACTATCCAACAACTTTTGAGGCCAGTCAATCACTCCAAAGTTATAAGTTAGGGCAGGAAGAGCAAATTGGTTTATAACTTGAAATTTGTTCCTAGATGTCAATGCTGTTTTTGGTATTAATTTAAGTCTAATAAAATATTCCTAAGTTTTATTCACATTTGTTCATGTTTTATTGTTGATCCTTCATCAGTTCCCAAATATTTATACACTCCCACTGGCCAAAGTTCTTTTATATCACATTCTTGTCCCAAATTGATGTTTTCTTGGTGCTGTAGCTTTCCTGCTTTAAAGGTTTGTTTTTGCACATTTATCAACACCAAATGACCTTCGTATATCATCTGAAAAAGATTTGACCACTTGTAGTTGTGCTTTCAGTTCCTCATTTGATGAACTATACAGTTTTAAATCATCTACAGAAAGAAGAGGAGAAGTCTTTACACTTTATTGTTTTCTGGGAGCCCAATTATAGCCATGACCTAATCTGTTAAGTAGACAGCTTAATGGGTTAAGGGCAAGACACAAAAGCAGTGGTGAAAGAGAGTAGCCGTAGAATATCCCCCTTTGAATTTTTACCCCTGGAATAATAATTTGTCCTTTATCATGGCTTAACTGCAAAGTGGTTTTGCCACTTTCATGGCTGCTATAATGTAAACGATCAGTGTAGGGTGTATCTTATACATTTTTAAGCACTCTTTTATCCATGAATGTGCGATTTTTGTCAAGTGCTTTTTTGTCTTCTATCCATGCTATACTTCACCCCTGTGGTGGCACCTATGTCCCTCATGGGCAGGGCCAGTTGATGCTGATCACAAAATCACTCTGCTAACAACAACCATCTAACTATGCTCAATAAGGGTACTTGTGTTTTTACACGGCAAGACTTATAAATGCCCTAGGGTCATTAAGCTAGTAACCTCCTATGAACCTATGAACCTATGCAGGCCTCTCAACATCTTCTCTCCAACATGTCCTGCTGGTGTCATCCACTATAAGTTGACCTGCAGTCTTGTAAAAGTCAGAGCTGTGATGTGGTGCTAGAGTAAAGTACTGAGTTCTGTAGTATTTGTATGTAGATAGGTAAGGCTTCTGTTCTTACTGTAGTCAGCTCTGTGTGTGTGTGTCTAGCCTGCCTACATCCATTTCATGCAGGTCTCCCAACATCTTCTATCCAACATGCACTGCTGATGTCATCCACTATAAGTTGACATGTAGTCTTATAAAAGTCAGACTTGTGCCGTGGTGCTTGTGTAAAGTACTGAATTTTGTAGTCTGTGTACTTAGGCATGAGTTATGTTCTCACTGCAGTCAACTATGGTATGTTTGTGTGTGCATTTTCCTGACATTACAGAGAGTCTTTTATACCAGTATGTGAGACATTGTTATTGCCATATTCTCCTCACCAGGCACTGCTGATGTCATCAGCTGTAAAGTGTTGTATGAGACACTCCACGTCAGACTAGAGCTGTGGCACATGCCTTAAATACAGAGTTCTGTTGTCTATGTACTTAAATAGGGGTTCTATTCTCATTGCAGTCGACTGGAGTGTGCTTGTGTGTGATTTGCTTGAGATTACAGAGGGTCTTTTACACCAGCATGTGGGACACTGTTATTGCCATATTCTCCTCACCAGACACTACTGATGTCATCAACTATATCTGATCTGTGTATGTGCACTATTCCTACTAGTGTAGGATCAGAGACTGGCTTGAAGGCCAGGCAGAAGTCACAACACCCTATATGATACAAATTACAGTGACATGAATTTCAGTCTATCCACATACTTCATGATATGGTTTGTATGAATTGTGTTTTCCTGGTGAGTAACCCATGTGTTCTTTCCAGGTGCTGCATTTGTCTGGTGAGGTACATGCAAAAGAGAGCATTATACTCTATATTAGTGTTATGATGAGGTTCAAGTACAGTGCTGTAATATAATCCTGAGATCTGAATACGATGGTGTGACTTATTATGTTCACAAAATATGCTTTCAATACCAGTGCAGATACTTGGTGGTCAAAGTTCAGAGTGCTATGTAACTGCATTCTCAGTGCTTGCATCACTGGGTTTCAGCATAGCAGGCTGTTGTCAATGCTGTAATAAGCAGGGAATTCCACTTTTCAGAAGGCCAAAATAAAGACACATTTTTACATTTATTTGTAGACCATATGACTTTGTCACCAATCATTTGTCTATGTTAGCCCCTCCTATACTATATCATAGGTGGATTCAATGATTGCACCCAGTATGCAAGAATCAGCAAACTCCATAAACCAAAGGCTGTATACTTTAGAATGAACTGTCAAGGAATAAATTTCAAACAGTAAAGGACCAAGCACAGATCCCTGGGATACACCAGTGGTGACAGTTCTACTGGTACAGGTTGATTAACCAACCTTCATAGTAAGTGTTCTGTCAGTGAGCCAGTTGGTTACCCATCTAGTTTCATGAGGTTAAATCCCCAGCTGGGAGAGTTTTTCGATGATCCATGTGTGGAGGATTGTGTTCATAGCCTAGGCCAGATCAGGATAAGTAGTATGTACTGTCTTACCTACATCCAGGCTTATCATGCAGAATCAATGGGCTGTGACAACATCACAGATCACCTGTCACATGGCTCATTACATACGCCTTCCTGACATGATTGAATACACACTTCAACCCACCCTCCACACAGACTATGTTGCTGTAGAAGGCTTTTGACATGCATCCATGTGAGTTGTGTTGACAGAACTGAATGCATGTTTGTATAGACACATCCTGACTCTCCTCATCTGTGAGATAGACCAGCATGTCATTATGGACCTTTTCTAAATGGACACTAATGATACCCCGATTGTGTGCAGCAGACCTGTGTGAGTTGTTAATGATACATCATGTCTGTTACATCTGTTAGATGCCCTCAAAGAGGTCATCAAGAGCATGCATGACAACAACACTATCATCCTTTTGTACTTCACAAGCCCAAGGCAGAGATGACATACACATCTTGTGTCCAAACAGCTGCCTAAAAGACTACAGATTGTGGCAATCATTGATGCCATCTGTGATATTAGTATAATACAGACAGTAGCAACACATACCAAAGATTACTGCCACAGCCATGACAACACCTGCAATGACATGAAAACATGGGTGGGATTTGTTACGTCAGGAAAACAAACACAACCCAAGTATAAAGTAGACATCACACCCTATAATCAGAGCAGTAGGTATGTGATCTATGTCCTGGGGTAGATGGTAAGTGGAACATCCACCAGTATGTTATCATAGTGCTGACTACCCCCTTGCATGCAACACAAATACTGAGTATATGAAGGACATCCACATCAGAGGCTATAATACCTCCATGGTTCACAGTCTTCATCACACCAATAACTGAGTACAATGCACCCTTCTTCATGTACCTCCCTGCACACATTCCAGTGATGTGTAACTGAAGTGTGCCACCTTTGTCACAGTGAGCTGTCACACATCTTATTGGCCACACTTAGGTATTTTTTTTATGGCATGAACATTACTGTTTGATGGTGAAGAACCCCCCCCACCACCACCAAGTTGTTACACCAGATGCATGTGTGCTACCCATTCTGGTGATGCATACAGTACATACATATGTGTTTGACAACATTAATGACATGGGTAACATTCGTAATAGTGTGGATTGTGCCATTTATATGTGTCATGCTCACCAGTCAACTAGCCTGTGTTGATCATAATGTCACATACAGGTATAGCAGTGTCCCTCCTAACACCTCCAGCAGATGTTACAGCACCTGGACAGTGTACGTGATTACTCTCATAGAGTGTGGACTTATATAATAGTTGTACAAATGAATTTGTGCAGGATCATCTCTGTTCACGCTAAATCATGTATGTTATGTTAGAAGCATGGGATTACTGGTGGTATTACTCTGATATTGTCAATTATTGTGCTTGCATCTTTTAATGTTGTTCATGAGCCTTTACCTGTGTCCCATTTGCTGTTGACCTCTGCTGAGATCAGTTTGCATAGCTTCACAATATGCACTCTAACCCAATTGTATGCAACATCCTCTGCATTATTCATGTAAAGATCCTTATCTCACACACACATCCTCCCCATTGTTATGTCACCTTGTGTGACAGTCACATACTATTCATTTTCACTGTGCAGTCCTTACTGTACCAGATTGATATGTGATTGGTGTTGCTGCTACAACTGTCTTCCATTGACATGCTCTCATCTGCTTTACATTAGGTTGTTTCACCTGTCCTCTTTCCCTGTGTTCATTCCTACAATTCATATGCGTGTCCCTATTCAATACACCCACTCCTCCTGAGTGTTTATTTTACATGGCAGTCCATGTACCCTTACAGATCACTTACACAACTTCAGTACAGAATGCCATGAATGTGATTTCACAATAATCTGCACTGTAGATACACTGTCCTGTACTGTGTTTGCACCATATACTTAAATCATACCTCTCAACGGTCCAGATTTTAACAGAATGTCCAAATTTCTGCCTTTATATCTTTTGGTGTGTTCCTTATCAAATGTGTGGTTTTCTGCCACACCACTGGCATGATCTCAGGACTGATGTGACTCAATAATTATATACATTTGAGTTTCAGACATCAAACCCTTAAGAACATGCATCTAACACAAACCCTGGTTATCCTAGCACATTTCTATACAGCAAATATTTCTATGTCCCTATTTCTGGGTCATTGCCCCCCCCCCCATTATGTTGGCCTTTGTCCAGATGTCTTGCAGTAACAGATTGAGAACTATCTGTTAAAGCCCTGGTGTTTACTGTGGCATCCTGCGCAAAAAAAACGTTTTCAGTGCCTTGATTTAAACAGGATTGCTATCCGTGGTCACTTACACAGCTTCATGGCCAGCAACACTTGCCAGACATTAAACCTCACTTATTTACGTTCAAACTCTGTGCATGGCATGAATATGCAATGAACTCTGCTGCTCACCGTGCAAAGCCTGCAAAGAGTTTATTTAATCCCAGGGTACATCTTTCAGATCTTTTTCATATGAGGTGTTCTACAGTCTGTACGTAGATGACCTGGAATTGGGGTAAACTTTACAGACTGGGCAAGTCTGCAAAAAAAAAAAAAACAGACTAATTAACCATTTGTGACGAGGAGAATAATATGTTGATACATACATCAAAAACTATGCATATCAGATTTGGGAGACATAAATTTAAAGGTGAATATTTAATACAGCACATAGTGATTAAAACTGTACATTCATTTAAATATTTGGGTACATGGGTAGATCCAGCTTTGAGTTTTTCTAATCTCATCAACCAATTGGTTAAGGATAGTTACTGAGCTATATAGGCTGTATAAAAAGATTTATAAAGTCTAGGAAATCAGAAATAATTACATCATTGTTGGTTAGCTACATTAGACCCAAACTTGAGTATGGAATAACAATTTGGAAACTTCATAAGAAAACAAGCCTGAATAAACTGGGAAGAGTATAGCAGAAATGTACCAAAGGCATCCATGAATGTGAAAATTTAAGTTATTATGAAAGACTAATATATCTGAACTTGTACAATGTGTCTCATAGATATTGAAGAGGAGACCTTATTCAGGACTATAAGGAATTTAGAGACAACTTCCTCTGGGAATGTTTGAGGTTATCAAAATGTAATAGTGAATGATCAGACAACCTATATAGAAGATTTTATAGGAATAAAAAGTGTACTAATTGGTTCTTTGAGAGAGCATCTAATGCATGGAATAACCACCAAATTACATTAAAGCAAGCACTAGTTTAGATATTTTTAAGAACAGCCTCAACTATGGGAATACATGTTTTGGTATATTGGCAGGCTAGAAGAGCATTAATGCCCGTGCTTGAAATATTTGCATGTATGTAAAATCACAGACAAATATTAAATATTGCTCTTATAAATTTAGAAAGTCACTAGAGTAACATGTTTTGCATTAACATGCATTTCCTGAATGGTATAAAGTCTGAAACTCAATATATGTCATTTATTGACTTCACTTTTCAATGACTTGTTAAGATAGCCACACATTTTATGAGGAACAGACCAAAACTCTGTGGCAAATATCTGGACAGTCTGCAAAATCTGGGCAGGTGAGAGGTATGCTGATGTGATTCTTTTCAGTCAATTTGCAATCTCCAAATAGCAAGATTGTACAGCCTTTCCAATTTTTTTGTGTCTTCTTTTAGATATCTTAGAATGGTGCTGCCTGGTGCTAGTGCTTTCTTCGAGTCTCTCTCAAGACAATAACATCAGCTGTTTTGAAATAATTCTGTTTTACTTTTGTTAATTGCAAGCCTCTAAACAACTAAGTTGGCTCTTTTCTTATTTTTTTCTGCTTTATAAACAGCAAATACTCTCAAGTAGGCAATGAACATTTTTGACAGTTTTAACATGTCATACAAAACCATAAACAATGTTAAGCAGATAAGGACCTACAGTCTATCCTGCTTGCTAAAGATCGGGGTCCACCATTTTTTCTAGGTTTCTTACTTCATGAAAATCCTTATTACCTATCCAGTACATTGTTAAATGCTGCAGTTGTTCATTATTTCTCACTACACGGACACAGCTAAATGTTCTGAACGCTTTAGTAAAATGCTAATTTTACTTCTTCTGTTTTTTTTTAATTGCACAAATGCTTATTACTTTGCTTTACCAGAAATCAGAAAATGAATTACTTGTTATGTGTGATATGTTGTTTCTCATCCCTCTTCATTACACCCATATGCATCATTGCCACTGCCCAGCAAGCCAGCATCTGCTATTAACAAATTACTTCTTTTCATTGCAAGTCACATTATATTTGTCTATTAACTGATTTTAATAACTGTACTTGGTTCAAATTATATTCATAGGATCACAGGAGGTTACTAGGCTATTACCCCTGGGGCCTTTACAAGCCTAGCCAACAGTTTATTCCCCAAAAAGAAACCTCAGTCAGCACATGTCACCCCTGTCAATGAGGGACACAGGTGGAACTCCTGGTAGAAATTTGTGGTTTCCCATACACTCATCAAGGTTGAGCTTGAAGAGGGTCAGCAAGGTACTCTGTAGGACATGTATGGGAAGTCTATTCCTGAGAAGGGGCAGCCTATAGGAGACAAACCTGTCTCTCCAGCAGGTTTTGTTGATGTCACATAAGTCTGCTTAACAAATGATTTTATGTCCAGGACTCTAATGGATATGGGCACCGCCCATTTGGGCATTTCCAGTTATTAGAATTAAGTATGTAAATAAACACAGAAAAACACATTGCATACGATATCTTGGAGCCCTGGTCTTTGACCTTCTGCTCTCGGCAGAGGTATTTGTAAATAGCACACCTGCACCTGTCGCATACCCTTAGTGGTATTTTAATACTATGCATACCTGCTGTGTAATCTATAGGTCCAGTTCTGACATAAGCAGCTTGCTTGTGTGTAAAGATTTAGGAGACAAACACTGACCTTCACACTATAAAAGGTATACTTACAATTCATCAGTTTAAAATTTGATAAAAAAGACCAGCTAGTAGTAGCTGAAGCAATATCCAGTTGTATAGAATCAGGACTTTACGTTTGCCGTACATGGGTTGACATCTTGTGTGTCATACTACAAGTCTGTCTGTCAATGTCTTATGTTAGTTGTTTTCATAAAAATGGGGTTGTTTGATGATCTTTTCTGACTCCTTACCATGCTTCTTAGCCTGGGCTGTGTATGGAAAGATCTGACCCTCACAAATAAAAAAGCACATAAAAATTGAAAATGAAGAAAAGCTGAAAGAAATCCCAGCCTCAAAAGGAAAGAGTGCACCCAATCTGTGATCCACAGAAAAAAAAACAGACATTTTATATAAAGTGCACATGTATCCATACAAGTGATTTTATAAACTATACGATAACTAAAATGGTTGAGTTTTTAAGCTTTAAGAAAGCATTCTAGCAAGAGAAGATTGATTTTTTTATGATTTTAGATTCTTAATAAAAAAGTAGGTTTGTTACATACTATGGCTTATAAGAAAAAAGTAGACTAAGTAATTACACCAGACTAGTATAAACCTTCCATTTGTTTTTATTAACATTAAATACACTGGAAGTATCTTTAGATAAACAACTAGGTAGTATGGTAAATGATTTTTCCAATACAGTATATGTCAGATTAAAGGAGGCCAACAGAAGGGCACACATATGCAAGTCCTGTGTTCTTGAAACAGAAAAACAGATGGCTAAAAGAATGGGACAACAACTAGATGCACATTAACATATAATAGACATACTGACAAAGTTATGGAGATTATGAATAAGAATCACTTGTGCTCCAAAACCAGCTGTTTTACATTAGGAAGGTTTGTGGCCTAGACACTTGTGGTAGGAGAGTGTGACCTACACCCTTCTAAGCTGGGAACTGCTGGTGAATTCTTGCTTTATTTAAGCTGTTTTTTGCTGTTGTGACTGTGATTTTATGCACTTTGAATTTCTAGTACTTCTGTATTTTATACCATAGGCTAACTTCAGAGTTGCTGAATCTAGACTGTTTGGTATCACTTGAGTACTAAAACACGCTCTTCACTGAGATACTGAAAGATCTGAGGCATCCATTGCTTCCAACTATTAGTGCCTGTTTTTGCTGTTATATTGCACATTTAATTTGTATTTGCATTCTGGTGTCTCTTTGCCACATTTTGCTGTATACTGTACTAGTTCAGCTGCAGCATAGCCCAGTCAGAAGTTTGCTATTTCTGGGCCTGTTTTGTAACTTATGAGCATCAAATTCAAGCTATCTTTGTTGGTGAAGGCCCTTCTGCACCTTTGTGGGAGGAGAGTGCTGTGTGGCTCCCATCTAATTGAGGGTGAAGAGCATCCTCATTGGCTAGTTTGATTTAAAAGGGTTATTTCTTGCTTTATTTAAGCCAAGTATTTGCGTTTGTTTGTGTGTAGCATACCATCATGCATTGCCGCATAGTGGTGGTTACAGTTGGTGGTTATAGACGCAAATGTTTTGCTTAAGTTTTCCTTTAACACGTTGCTTGTGGTCCTCCAGAGATTTTTAGTGGCCCTGCTGTACTATCAAGTGGAACATTAAGCCTAGTCTCAGAGATACCAACACATCTCTCACCCACTAGCCATTCCTAAGTGTGACCTCTTTTCCTGACCTTATAAATTCACCTAGCACTATGGATGGGCAATTTCCCACAGCTTCGCCAGCCAGCTTTGTCAACACTGGCATCCTGAGGCACTGTACCAATTGCTTCATGTTCACCGACAACCCTCTACTTCTAGTCCTCAAAAACTCAACATGTGAGAGATGCAACTATATTAAAAACCTTGAATCCATGCTCTCTCACACATCACTTGGTACATATGACAATGAGTGGGATGTCAGCATGCATACCTCACCTTGTACTCCACCCAAACCCACATCACACATATCTACATATCCAGAGGTCCTCACCAAAAACATACCTAACCACCAGAGACCTCCCAAACACAAACACAAGGATGCTACACATAATACATCCTCTGCAGAACACAGTGCACATAATAGCTCATGCACCAGTGTCTCACCTGTCAAGCCCTTAAGGCACTGTGAGACACACAGATGTCTGACTCACCAGGCTGAATAAGGAAAAGGTCACGGTCAGCTGCCAGGATATGCCATATCACTCATGTATTCAAGGCTCTCAACAAGTACTGTTATAACTCTGTCATAGTCCATGTTTTTTTGAACGACTTGAGATGTACCTCTTTGGACTATATGAAGAGAGACATGACTGAGCTCTCGGACTATGTGCCTCAGGCAGGTATGTCCCTAGCCTTAAGCAGCATTTTACTTTCACCTAGGATGATGTCTCAGTGCAAACAGAAAATGATTGACTTCAATAATTGGCTTAGTTTCTGGTGTCATTCTAAGGGGATCCAGTATCTGTCAGCCTGGGATGACATGATCGACAGACCTCGATGCTTTGCCAGAGATGGTCTTCATCTGTCACCCATGAGCTACTGGCTAAGGCTCTTGCCAACCCCATAGTGCCTTTTTAGGCAGTGTCTCAAAGACAAACTTCCCAACGTAAAAACTCCATCGAAAAACAACCTCAAAGTTATGCTGCTAAACATCACGAGTCTTAACATGAAACTCCACTCACTGGAAGCAGTACTCACCTTGAAAGACGCAGACATTTGTGCAGTCACAGAGACCTGCTTCACAGCTGTGGAGAGCACCCCAGCCATACCGGGTTACACCTCCTTCCACATGTTCAGACCACAAACTGAAGGCAGGAAAACTAAAGAAGGTGGTGTATCAATATTCATTAAAAATAAATATACTTCCAGATTGGTTAAACAGTATGATTCCTTGGAGACAATTTAGGTACAATTAGCTGTTGATAGGACACCTATTCAAGTCATTGCCAGTTATAGGACCCCCTCCATGAATCATGACATCCACTCTGCCTATTTGGATCTACTTGATTCTATCAAGATACATCAGAACACCATGGTTTTGGGCAACTTTAACTACCCCTCCATTAGGTTCATAGGTTGGTACTAGGCTATCATCCCTAGGGCCTATACAAGCCTAGCCATAACAATTCCCTGGATATTTCTTCCCACAATATTTACTTCCCTGGACCCCTGTCTAGCAGGGCGACTGACATGATCTCCGTGGTGAATTTCCTATCTCCCATCCAATCATCAAGGTTCCATTTGAAGAGGGCCAAGGAGGCGCTCTGCTTGACATGTATGGGCAGTCTATTCCAGATTATAGAGAGTCTCTGGGTCAGGAACCTATCCCTCCAGCATGTTTTTTTCATTGTGATGACAAGGTTTAGATCCATGGGGCATGTGGCTCTGAGGGATTGGGATTTCTTTAAGTGGAGCATGTCCAACAGCTCAGGGTTTGACATGGCCTTGTATGTTAAGCAGAGATCGCCTCTGAGTAGACAATATGCCACAGAGTATAGCTGGAGTTTTTTTAGACGGTCAGCATATGGCATCTGATTTAGGCCTGTGATTCTTTTAGTGAGGTATTTCTGTGGCCTTTCCAGCTGTTGCATATATCTTGTGAGGTACATACCAAACGGGGCATTATACTCTATACTCTATAATGGGTCTAATGAGGGATGAGTACAGTGGGACAATGACCTCCTTTTCTTCTAGATGAAAAGCCCTTAGTGATGAGGTGTGCCACATAGAAGGATTTCCTGACTGTTGTGGCAATGTGGTTATCAAAGGTGAGACCACTGTCCACCTGTGTCCCTAAGTCTCTCATCACACTTTCGATGTTTAGTGTACTGCGACGTATGTGGTAATTCATGGGTACATGTTTTTTTCCAAAGGGAATAACTATACATTTCTTGGCATTAAACTTGAGCCCATGGCTCTGGCACCAGACATCTGTTTCTGTAAGGTCCGTTTGTAGAATATCCACATCATTTGAGGATTCAATAATGGCTCCCAGTTTGCAGTCATCTGTGAACTTTGTTAGCCAGAGTCCCTTAGTGTTGGCCTGTACTTCAGAGAAGTAGATGCCAGACAAGAGTGGTCCCAGGACTGAACCCTGAGGTACTCCACTTGTCACTTGTCTGGAGCTGGATTTGGAGTCGGCTACTTTTACAGTCTAATATCCCAGGCTGCACCCTACATAGGCTCCAACAAGAATTAGCAACACCACTGGGTGATAATTTCAATCATAGTCTAAGCACTGGCTTTGTCCCAGCTGAATGGAAAATGGCCACCATTATTCCCTTGCACAAATGTGCTTTCACTGACTGTGAGTACTATAGACCTGTTAGCCTGACTAGCCTTATCGGCAAAGCCATAGAGCAAATCATCATGGACCTTATCAACAAAGATATAGGTAATCTCCAGACACTTGACTCTACTCAGTTTGGATTTGTCAAAGGGAGATCACGCCTGTTAATCCTGGTAGACTTCTTCGAGACAGTCACCAAGGCCCTGGACAAGGGGAAATCTGTGCATACAGCCTACCTAGACTTAGCTGAAGCATTTGACACTATCCCCCACTCAGGCATCATTGACAAACTCACCCAGCTAAATATCAACCCTTATATTGTTAAATGGGTCACTAACTGGCTCACTGATAGAACCCATATAGTGAAAATATGGGAATCCACCTCCCACAGCAGACCTGTAACCAGTGGTGTTCCACAGGGATCAGTCCTGGGACCTCTACTGTTTGGAATCTATTTTTCTGAAGTACAAGCAAAAACTAAAGGTCTGTGGCTGACAAAATTTGCAGATGACTGCAAACTGAGAGCAGTCACAGAATTTCCAAATGATGTCAACATCCTACAAGAGGGTCTTACACAAACAAATGATTGGTGCCAAAGTCATGGCTCAATGCAAAAACATGCATCATCCCTTTTGGTAACAGAAATGCTCCTGATAACTAATGCATCCATATCAACACCTTAAGTACACATTCAGTGGTGAAAGACCTTGGCACACAGGTTGACAGCAACATTATCTTTGACCACAATGTCTTCACAGTGGTAAGAAGGGTATTCTACATTGCTCATCTCTTAGGTAAGAGCATTGCCTCCAGAAAAAAAGAAGTTATAACTTCCCTGTACTCTTCTCTCATCAGGCTAATAATTGAGTGCAACTCCCCTTTTGGTATGTACCTTTCCAAACACCTGCAGCTACTGGAGAGACCACAAAGGTTCCTCATAAGGAAAATTCAAGGTCTTCAGCATCTGCCCTATGTGGATCATCTGAAATCACTGTCACTTTATTCTGTTTCATACAGACTACTCATAGGTGATCTCTGCTTTGCATATAAGATAATCTCTTACTCTGCTTTATTGGAAATGCTGTATATCCGAAAGTCAAATGGTACATGGGTTACTCACTCTAAAGTCCTTAACCTGGTATGTGACACTAATAGAACATGCTTTGTGTCCCAGAGTTTACCACACCTTTGGAACAGACTTCCACTTTATGTCAAACAGAACACCTCACTGGCCCTCTTCAAACACAATCTAGGAGATTGGATGGGTAACCCTAAATTCACCTCTGGGGTTCCACCTGTATCCTTCTTGAACATGGGCAACAGGAGCTGATCATGGAAATAAGGGTAGAACTTGGCTAGGCTTGTAAGACCCCTACGGCCATTAGTCTAGTAACTCCCTATGATCTTATGAAGTAGCATATTTTAAATAATGTGATCCAGATTAATCAGGATATGCCTGATGGACCAAATTTTTATTTTAAGAGGGCTTAAACACTGAAACAAAAAAGAAGTTATGTACTCACCATAAAGTTCCATCTGTGTTGTCTATTTTTATTCTTCCTCAAACCTGTGGGTTCGGATCCGATCATCATCTATTAATCAATGAACAATATCAGCCCCTGTTATTTATCTGAAAGTTATACAGTGCTGAGTCCATTGAGAAAAAAGACCATTGGGGCAATTATACAATTACTGAGTCCAATTCCGTTTATAAAACACTAAAAGGTGTCTACATTAATCAGAAATTATGCTTCAAATAGTTCCATATAAAGATATACGGTAGATAATTACTACCAGTTCATCTCATATGGGTCCATGCATTGATTTGGGTTTTTTGCTCATGTGTTTGGTACGTATATTTTTACATTTTGATAATTAGTGCATACACCAATGTGACTTTTCTTTGCATATTTTTGGCCTGCTATGTTACCAAGGATACTAATTAATACTTTTTGGCCACCTAGATTGGGAAAGGTTTTCTGATGCCTGGAACCATTTGAAACATAATTTCTGATTAATGTAGACACCTTTTGGTGTTTCATAAATGGAATTGGACTCAGCAATTATCTGATTACCCCAATGGTCTTTTTTCTCAATGGACTCAGCACTGTGTAACTTTGAGATAAATAACAGGGGCTGATATTGTTCATTTATTAATACAGAGACTGACTTTGGTTCAGCACTTGGAGTAATCTACATCTTAGTAGTTACATATTTATAAAGGACTCAGCACTGTGAAACTTTGAACTACATATGACAGGGGCTGACATTGTCCTTACAAATTGACATATAGGTTGATCTTGTCCAAATTCCGTTTTTTGTTTAATACATTTATGATGGACTTGGTGGCCAACTGATAATGTATATATTCTTTTGATTATTTGGACTTATGGACACTTGAAAACATTTGGATACAGCAGATTTTTGACATCAGATCTGTTCCCTCCTGGTTCTCAACATTTATTGGTTACTATTTATATATTTATACATTAATGGAATTAACCAATTTATTATGGGGACTAGCCTCCGATCGGGAGGATTTACCTTTTTTTGGGCTCGTCATGGCAAATATGGTGAAGAGTGACTTTGATCTATCCGCTAATGAAGATAGTTGTGATGCCATTTTTTTTCTAAACTTACTAAACACATGCAGCTACTTCGCAACAATGTATGGCATTATAAGCTCTTCAGGGCATACATTACCAAAGGGATCACACCGAGAGGCTTACGTATACGCACACAGCCTCTAGTTAGTAATCCTGATGAGATTCTTTTGAAACAATGGGGTGAAGCCCAACAGCAAGCCTCCCTAAGGTTTGTGGAGATATTATCTGAACATCACAATAGAGTTATTGACAGTGAAATAGAATCTATCACCCATTTATGTGACACTGTTAAGATATGAGGGACAACCTACTTACATCTCCAGTTTGAAAAATCTTAGCCAGGAACTTATGACTTTAGAGACCCAATTGAGAGACAGGAAGAAAAAGAAGTTTCTCAGAGATCTTGCAGATTATGATAGGGGGTCCCCTTTAATATAGATAAAGACAAACATGTCCATTTTGCACAATTCAAGAGGAACACTTCAAAAAGGAAACGCCCAAGATCTATCTTGAAAAAGGCATCCACATCTAGTGTGGATACCTCAGGGGAGGAATCTTCCTTGGGACTAGAATTTGAGGCATCAGGCACCACAGGATCCCCAGCATTGAAAAGAAGGAACTCCAATGTTCCCTTGGATCTAAACCAAGGAGGAGGGGGGGGGCAGGAAACATAGAAAAAGTGAACAACATGGAGGCTCTGTTACAAATGTTTGCATGGAAATAACAAATGTTAATGTTACTAATATTTCATCTCATGCCCTTTCTGCTTTAGACATGGACACCTTGAATAAAGGTTTATCATTTATACCCGGATTCTTTGTGCCTGAAGACAATTTTGTTAATGATGTAGTAACATTTTGTAAGAATTTGAATTTAAATTTAAATTATTTTTCAGGACAAGGAATCCTCAGAGACTACTGATGAATTCAGATATCATAGATCTTCATTCATGCCTCCAATGAACCACAATGTGCACATGTTCCAAAATTCTATTGTCAAAGATCTGCACTTTCACTCTAGGGATTACAGACCTAAGGCTAACAATATCTCAAAGATCGATATGGAAAACATAGTTAGGTTAGCCAGGAATCATGACTTGGTTATTTTGGGGTCTGACAAAGAAGGGGCAGTGGTGGTGCAAGATTGGACTCAGTATGACATGGATGCTATGAGACAACTCCCAGATGTCTGCTACTATACACATTTAAGTATTGACCCCACCCCCTTTTTTAAAAAACAGATTGATGAGTTTTTGTCTTTAGCACTGGAGGAGGACATTACCACCACCAAGCTACACTTGACATTAACGGATCCCAGTCAACAATACATATATTTCTTGCCCAAAATACACAAATCCCCATAGTCCTCCTGGTAGACCAATTGTTTCGGGGAGGGGTTCCCTCACCAAATCTTTGTCCCTGTTTCTCACTAAATATCCGAAGCCCTTACTTAAATGTGCAAGAGCTCGAATTAGAGATACCACCGAATTCCTCCAGGTCATTTCTGATATGCAACTTGAACCGGACTGGTTACTGTGTACATTAGCTGTCACAACCCTGTATACTAATATCCCACATTGGGTAGGGCTTGAGGCCATAGAATACTGGTTATACAAAACAGAACTTTACCAGCCCTGGCTTCAATATGTTTCTTATTGGCCTCACAGAACATATGCGCACTAAGAATGTCTTTTTTATCAGAACAAATGTTTCTTGCAGATACAGGGCATGGCTATGGGAGCGTCATTTGCCCCAATATATGCCGATTTGTTCATGGCATATATTGAGGAACAGATTATCTATGATTACTCTCATAATTTGTTTATGGAGGAAATGGATATTTGGAAGAGATACTTGGATGATTGCTGGTTGGTTTGGAGATCGGATGTTGAATACCTATTGGAGTTTATTAGCTATTTAAATGAGAATAAATGGGGAATACAGTTCACGGTTAATTATCATACAGATAGGATCACCTACTTGGATGTTCTAGTTATTAGGGCTCCAGATCACACTTTGACTACTGAAGTTTATTGTAAATTCCCCAAACACAACTCCCTTCTCCATGCCACCAGCTTTCATCCCCCCATATCTGCAAGAACATTCCTAAGTCCCAATTTATGAGATTGAAACGCATCTGTTCTGATGTGGGCACATATGGGCATTTCAGGGATGACCTGGTTTCTAGATTCAGGGACAGGGGGTACAAAATGGGACAAGTTCTGCATGCTAAAAACAGCGTGGAGAATATGGAAAGAAAGAACCTCCTTCAATATAATGAAAAACCCAAATGTGGGGGATCCCCTTTAAGGTTTGTCACCACCTATGGTCGTAACACTGGGGCATTGATGGACAGTGTCCAACACCACTGGAATATCTTGTTGGCTAACAACAGATTAAGTGAAATTTTGGGAAATAGATGTTATTTTTCCTTTAGAAAAGGAAACAAATTGGTGTCACATTTTAATCATTATAAACACTATCATGAGAGGGATGAACATTATTCCCAAGTTACACTTTCAGGGGATCCTTAATTGGTTGCTTCCCTTGTGGACACTGTGTCCACTGCCCCAGAATTTTTAAGACAAAAAGTTTCAGTAGTAAAAACACTGCTCAGGTCTTTGACATTTCTTTCTTCGCAAACTGCCACACAGACTGGGTAATATATATTGCTAGCTGCAGCTGTTCAGCTTTTTATATTTTATTTATTATTTATTTTACATTTGTTGACCGGGCTAGTCCAACTGGATACATGTCCATTTTCAGTAGAGGCCCGAGGAGTTAAGCTCCAAAGCTAGGACAATGCAATTAACAATGCAATTAACATGAGATAGATAAAACAAAAAACGCTATTTACAGTATGTATAACAGGTTATCACCATAAAATTTACAGTGCAGAATACAGGCATAATAAAGGATGCAAGTACAATCTATAGTTTACAATGCAGAAATACAGGCATAATAAAGGAATACAAATACAATCAAGGTTTTCAAGAGACAATTAGTAACATTGTTTAATAAGGAAGGAGTTGCTTTTAATGTGTTAATTAGGACAGTTAGACTAGTCAGGTTAAGAGCATGGGCATAACCAATGAGTTTTGAGGAGTACTTTCAATTTGTTTTTAAAACAGGGTAGTGAAGGAAGTGTGGAGAGTTCATTTGGAAGGAGGTTCCAGGCTTTTCCAACTATATTAGAAAAAAGGGAGTCACCAGCTTTATTGTTTGTTTTAGTTGTATGTACTAGAAGTTTCTGAGAAGACCTTAAGGATTCCAGGTTTTTATAGGGAGTGATTAGTGTGGAAAGAATAGGTGTTTTGGATGGTTTGCAAAGAGTGCTGTGGGCTATAGTTAGCTGATGAAATTTAATTAGATTTTGTAGTTCAAGCCATCCTAGCTGCTTTAAATTGAGGCAGTGATGGGTTCTAAATGGGTTGCCTGTTGCAAATCTGGCAATATTATTGTAGGACATTTCCAATTTGCTAAGATTATTTTTTGATAGGTTAGTAAAAACAGGTGAGGCATAGAGAAGAGAAGAGATAAGATGAGTGTGTGCTATTGTGGTTCGAGCTGAAGGTAGGAGAAAGGATTTTATCCTATAGAGAGAGCCTAGCTTTTTGTTGACAGTTTTTATGGTATTGTTAATATGGATATCAAAGTTCAGTCAATGGTGACTCCTAATAGTTTGGTGGTTGGTTCAGGGGATATAATGGTTTTATTGGTAGAGTTAACTGAGAAATCTAATAGGGGGGATTTCTTAGTTGGAGAGAAAAGAAGGAGTTTAGTCTTTTTGGGATTTAGGAGAAGGCATCTATGTGTGAACCATTTCTCAACAGTGTTAAATACTTGTTGAGTAAGATAGAGAAGTTCAGAGGAGGAGGGGGCTGAGCATATCAGTGAAGAGTCATCCGCATATTGTATGCATGTAGCTTGGGGAATGGCAAGGTGGAGGTCATTGATGAATATGGAAAAAAGTAGAGGTCCAAGGATGGACCCTTGTGGGACTCCAAGGTTGACAGGCAAGTGAGTAGAGAGAGACTTGTGCCATAGTACGGCCTGTTGTCTTTTATCCAGGTAATACTGGAACCATTTTATGGAGGATGTATTTAATGACAAGGATTTCAGTATAGTGATGAGAATTTGGTGATTTACCATGTCAAAAGCTTTAGACAGGTCAATGAATAGGGCTGAAGAGAGTTTGTTAAGGTTGCGGTTGTTGTTGATACAGTCTGTGAAGGAAAGAAGGGCAGTAGTAGTGCTATGTGAAGGTCTAAAACCATGTTGACAGTTGGCTAGTAGGTTATTTTGTATTAGGTGGTCAAGCAATTGTTTGTGGATACATTTTTCCATGATCTTTGCTAGAGGTGAGAGGAGGGCAATGGGGCGGTAATTGGAGAGTTCAGTGGATTGTCCTCCTTTGTGGAGGGGGATAATATAGGAAATTCTCCTAATTAAACTATATTGGGCAAACATCAAGGCCACTGAAGTTTAGAGTCTCTGAGCACCTTAGTGACATCAAACACCATAAATTAACCAATGCCGTTTATAAACGCACCATACTGCATAAAAATGCTGTGTTCCGATTTACAGTGATTGACAAAATAGGGGGGGTCCAGATCCAATAAATCTGGTTGGCATGAAATATTAAATGGAAAGGAGAATAAAATGGATCATTAAGTTAGGGGATTTATTTAAACCTAGATTAAATGAGCACCTTTAATTGGTCACATGTTTATTTTCTAATTATATATACTGAGTAAAATTGTTGCAATTTATTCACACTGATGAAGGCTAAATGAAAGTATAGCCGAACCCGGCCTGATTTTTACTTTTTATGTGCTTTTGCACAAGGAAATAAGTGTTGGTGAAGATAGCCACTGTTTGCTGGTCTTGTGCTTTTGAACCGTTCATGTCCTTTTGAGACCTTGCAGCTGCCGTACATGCGGAGTTTATTTCACTTTGGAGAGGTGAAAAGATCACAGCAAGGCTGGCCCAATTTGTGGAATATACTTTCCGCAACTATGTGATTGAGGAACCACTTCTGAGACATCAGAATGCATCTGCTCAATTTGTCTGCTATCACATTGGACTTTCCTGGAATATGCATTGCTATGAGAAAGCAGTTGGATGAGTACACTCATAGTTTCTCTTGACATAAGGGGTGGGATCTCCTTGTTTGTTGATGTACCAGACTACTGACATGTCTGTTTGAATTGCAACTATCCCTAAGGGGAGAGCATTCAGGAAAGCCTGCAATACTAGTAGCACTGCTCTCATGTCTAGGACACTGATATGCAAGTTGGCCTCTTCAGGGGACCAAGTGTGTTGGACTGTATTCCCCAGAAAATGCCCCCTCCCACCCAAGCTGGAAGTGTCAGTGGTCACTGTGGCCATTGGCTGTCAGGGAATAAACAGATGACCTTGTAGAACTTGATCGGACTGAATCCACCATAATAGGTCTCTCTTGCAAATGTTGGTGATTCTTATCTGGGCCGACATTGCCTGGCAGAGAACTGACCATTGTGCTGCAAAATTCTCATGTGAAACCTTGCCAGTGGAACAAGTGTTATTGTTGCCACCATAAATCATATAACTTGAAGAACCATATGTGCAGAAACCTTTGTATTGCTTATAATTTTCCTGACTTGTGATCTGATATTTTTTACTTTCACAGGTGGAAGAGAAGCTATTGTTTTGCTTGTGTTTAGAATTGCCTCTATGAATTCTAAACATTGGCTGGGTTCTAGTAATGACTTCTTGTAATTTATAGTTATTCCCAGATTGGAACAAGTTTGAATAACATTGTCTATTGCTTTTAGTAGTACATGCCTTAATAGGGCGGATATCAGCCCGTCGTTCAAATATGGAAACACCCAGGATCCTTAAAGTCTTGAGATGAGCTGCTACCACTGCCATGCATTTGGTGAAAACTCTAGGGGCTGTGGTGAGACCAAAGGGCAGTGCTCTGAACTACTAATGACTGGCTCCCAGCCAGAAATATAAGTACCTTATGGATTGTCTGTCCATCTTTATGTGGTAGTATGCATCCTGAAGTTCTATAAAGCACATTTAATCATCCTTCTCCAAGAATGGACTGAACTGTGACCATCTGGAACTTGCTGCATTGAACTGATTTGTTCATTTTGCTGAGATCCAAAATCAGTCTGCAGTCCACTGCCTTTTTTAGTACTAAAAAGAACCTTGAGTAAGTTCCTGATTCTCTCTGGTCTGGGGACTTCTTGGATTACTCTCTTTTTCTAGCAGCCTTTGAATTTGAATAGCTGCTTAATCCCTTTGACTGGGTGGAACATCAGGGATTTTTCTGTTTTGGGGAGGAGGAAGGGAAAAGGGTATAAAGTATCCTCTGGAACTGATCCTCTGTACCCATGTATCGGATGTTACTTCTAGCCAGGCTCTCTGGTGCAGGGACAGTAGAACCCTGATTGCCTCCAAAGCAGGAAAATTGGGCCTCCTTTCAGGAGTACTGGAAGGGTCTACCTAAGAAAATATCTTTGGACCCTTGCTTTTGCAGCCCTCCTCCGCCTTTAGGGTGGTGTCTTCCATTAGAGTTACCCCCTCTGCCTCTAGGAGGACTGCTTCCATGTGTGTTCTGAAAAGATCCTTGAGATTTCTTGAATCACATTTTCCAATACTTCTCTGATTCCTGGATTAATGTCTCTGAGGAGTGGAAAAATGTATGCCCACAGCAGATGGGGTCTCCATCCTTCTCACACCTGGACAAAGTCTCTTTTACTTTAAGACTGAACAGAGAACAGCCATGAAAATGATGAATGAAGACTTGAAAGGGTCCACAAAGTCACATAAGTGCATCCAGGCATGGTTCCTTGGCATGGTTCCTTATGGATATGCCTGAACTCGCAGCTGTACTCATTCCTTCAGCTACATGAGAAATGAGCCTCATAGAGAAGTTAGATATGGATTGTAGGGTGGACAGCTGAGAAGCAACTGAGTCTTGTACTTCTTCAGACATGGCTCCTGAAAGGGTATTTGATAGCTCATTGATCAAATCCCTTTGCAATCTCATAAAATGTGAAAGATAATTCAGGGACCTTTGGGCAAAGGTGGCTGATGTGTAAACATGCTTCCCAAATCTTTCCATCATCCTGGCTCCTAGTTAGGAGGCTGGAGAGAAGAACTTTCCTCAGCAAGTTCATTCTTGGTGGCTGCCACCACAACCATGGCATCTACTGGTACACCTTTTGTCCATAATTGTTTGTCCTCTGGGGCTGTAATAAATTTGTCTAGTCTCTGGAGAGTAGATTCGATGGAATCTGGAGCATTCCATGCCCACAAAGAGATCAACTCAATGAGCCCATTGGCAGGTGGGGTCACCCAAGAGGTAGATGGATGGGCATTAAATGTGAGCAGATGCACAGACTCCTCAGGAAAATAATTGCTTGACTTCCAGACACCTCTCTGTGTTAGGAATTCTAGGATGTCTCCAAAGGCGACATCATCAGGAGGTAACCTTGGGGTTCCTTCATCCTCATCAAAGTCCGTGTCTTTGGTGATGCATTCCTCAGTGGAGTCTAGGTTTTTCTTCATACATGTCCTCTTCTTAGGGACATCGTCTATGGGATGTTCCAGACAGGTATTAGGAGAGTTTGGGGAACTATGTGGGAAAATCAAAGGTTTTAGTGCCCGCTGTCCCTAAGGAAGATCCAATTGAGAAGCAGTGTACAGAGCTGTCAAAGGTGAAGGTTGCTGATACAAGGCAATAGGCAGTGTCTGAACTGCAGAAGCAGACATGACTCTCTCCACAGCCTCAAAGGCTGATTGTCCCCAAAAAGGAAAGGATCCTGGATCTGAAAAGGCATCCCCATCTCCCCGAGGTCAAAGTCAGAGCCGAGCCTGTCTGAGCCGAGGCTCAGAGGCATAGAGATGGCTCTGAAAATCTTGGGGCCCAATCAGTCACCTTAAACCAGGCAAGGCCACTACAGCTCAGAGAGGTTCCCGGCTCCAACTGGGCCAAAGAACTCAGAGCAAACACTGGATCTGAGGAAACAGAGATTCTCAGAAACAACACCGATGATACTGGGTGGGTTAGATCCGATGGCTCCAATGCTTCGAAGGAATTCACATGAGGAAGAAGTGGAGGGGTAGATGATGCACAGAACTCCTGACCCAAAGGGGTAGGAGCCAAAGGAGCCCTTGACACACCCTGTGCCCAGAGAATCTTTGGTGAGACTCCTGGAAGAAAGACCCAACATAACTGATGGAGATTTAAGTCTCTTCAGGAAGGGAGATGGAACTCCAGAAGGAACTGGGTCAAAGGAGGGTGAATACCAAGTCTGAGGAAGATATATCTGATGTGAAGAGTCCTTTTTGCCTGGTTTGGTTGGATCAGAAATAGGTCTACATAGTGTTTTTGCATTCAGATTCGATGTCTTGATCTTTTTTGTAGTTGGATCAGAGGGAGTAGTTGGCTCCAAAATAGGTCTTCTTCTCCCCTTGTCAGAAATTCTGGAGGATGAGGAAGAAGCAGTACTAGATTGTCTAGATTTTTCCTTTTGGTGTAGCTCCAGAAATTGCCTCACCAAAGGAGGAAGGCAAAAGACTTTTCAATATAAGCTTATTTCTGCGTTCAATCAAACCCCTGTGGTTGAACACGTGACAGATAGCACAGTCCTCCTGAAGGTGAAGGGGACTGAGACAATATCCACACACACAAAGTATGCGAGTCACTAAAAGGTATTTTGTGACTGCATTTCTCACACTTTCTAAAGCCAGATGGCTTATCTTTATCCACCATTATTACAGCAAAAATTACAAGTCAAGAAGAAAAAAAAAGGAATATTCTACTCTCTACCAAGAATATAGTAAACTTTTTTGTTTTTTTGTAAAAGAGAAAAATATAGGGACTAAAGAGAAACATTTCCCAAAAATGGTAAAGAAGGGTACACTAGAAAGTGTAGAAGAAAAGAAGATACTATCAATAGTATCATAAGGTACTTTTGTACAAAAAGGTTAGAAGGCAGAAAGGTATTTAACTATAGAAAAAAAGCTGTTGCTAAGGTAAGGGGAAAGAATACGGTTTAATTAAAACTATTTAAAGGAGTTTAGAGTTTTAGAAGGCAGCAATAACAGAAAAATTATCAAAAATTCACTTAGCTGCCAGAGAGCAATTGGAGAAACCATGTCTTTGCAAAGCGGCAAATGAGATCTGAGGTAACTTAGTGCATTATGGGTAAGGGAAGAGCTCGAGAGCTTTTTGGTTGCCATGAGCTATTGCAATAGCCCAGTTGGATCCAAAGATCGGATCCAAACCCACAGATTTGAGGACAGAATGAAAATTGGCAACATCATTTAATATGTTATAGGGAGCCATTTAAATTTATTTATGAAAGGAGAAGTCAGACAAAGGGAACATTTCTCTGAACAAAATTATTAGACATCCCATAACACAAAAAATTGTTTTAAATATTTTTGTTGATTTTGATTGCAAAAATGTAGTGCATTTAGCAACTTGTGCTTTATGTCCTTCACTGCATATAGGAAAAACTACTAGAAAGTTAAAAGAACACATAGGGGTTCATTTGTCTGATATTATGAGACATAACGAGACAAATGCATTATATAAACATATAAAAGAGAATGATGAAAAAACATGGGTTTAGTTTTGCTGTGTTACAGGTAGTTAATGAAAACATTTGGTGTGGTGACATATGAACTGCAACTGAAAAAAAAAGAATTTAAATGGATTAGTAAATTTAGAGCTCATGTATATCCTGTTTTGAATGACAGCATAAGTTTAAAGTCTATTTTAAAATACAAATACAATTCTAAACATTAATTTTATACATTATATGTAGGAAGTATAGTCATTGATTGATTGTCATTTAATTAAGATTTGTGTAATTAAGTGTGTAGTTGGCATGTGTATGGATTTGACCTGATAAAGCATTAATATGCAAAAACTTGTGTCTTTTTATATAAAGTATTCTTTCATAATTTCAGTGCCATCTCATTTTGTTTAATCCTGTGTTTTCTTGGTGGCCTGAATTTATCAGCAGTAGCAGCTATTGGTTTTGATTATGCATATAGTACACCAAGCTCAGTAATAGATACAGGGCATTCTCTTCAGCAGACCTGGAGACGTGTGACATTTGTTAAACATGTCCACAGAGTACACTTCCTCTGAATCTGGTTATGAAACTTCCAAAATTATGTCAGGCATTGCATATTCATATATATTACACATGCTAGAGAGACAGCATGTGTCTCAGACACTGCCCCTTCTGTGGAGCAGGCTTCCCATCCATATGAAGCAAAGTTCTCTGCACCTATTCAAACTCAACTTGGATCAGTGGATGGAAATTTGTTAATTTACCCCTGGTCTGGCAGCTGTCTCTCTATTAGACAGAGGTAGCTTATAAATACTTGACCAGCCATGCCAGAGCTGTATATTCCTCCACAAAAACCTATGGGATGAAAACCTGGCAAACACATTAATAAAATGTGCAGCTCTTACGTTATTGCTGCACTTTGCCTTCCAGCCAAACCTGTATAAACTCACAATCATAATTATTTACTGTTGATTAACAAAGTTGTTTGTTTTATCTTGCTGTTCACAACTATCTTCACCTTCCCAGCTGTAATCAGTTATTGATAATTCACTTTCCCGTTTAGCTATCTTGAGTCTGAAATGCAAAATGCTAGGTAGCATGGTGGCTTAGTGCTTGGGTTTCTGCCCATCCAGCTTTGGGGGTTCAATTTTTACATTTAGTCACTGTGTGCGTGTGGAGGTGGGGGGTGGAGTTTACATGTTTTTTCCATTCTCGCAGAGGTTTTCACTTTGTATTCTGGCTTCTTCCATAAAACACGTTAATTGATTGGCTACACTCAACTGCTTATAGACAAAGGTTACCCTTGCCTTTGTGTGACTGGTCCATGTACAACACATATTTAACACATCATAAAAATAAACTGTTGGTATTTATTTAATTACACAATGTACCACCATACCATGTGTTTACCACTCTTTCTATTCTGCTTTTTATCCTGATATCTTGCAATGCACATTGTGTGTTCATACTACCATGTATGCTACTCTGTAATTGTACTTTGCAACTTATGTTTAACTGATTACGACAAGCAATGTTACTTTGTGCCTCATGGCCAGAGCTGTAGTTGCACAGTGTCTGTGTAAAAAAGCTTGGTTAGAAAATAAATTAAAACAAAATAAATACATTTACTTCACTTCATTACTTTGCACTTGTTAACTGGGATGTTACTTTTATTTACATTTAACCATGTTTGTAGGCTGATCCACAGGACCCTCTTCAGCTGTGACCAGGTACTAAGACATGCATACATATATAATTATCAGATGGTTACATAACATGCAAGGACAGATGTCCTTAGAGTGCAGAGATAAAGTCATATTTACAATATCTATGGCTGTCTACAACAGAAAGTACAGTTCTGTAAAAACGTACCACAATGGTAGTCAAATAGATCACTGTTGCAGTAATTCTCACAACTAGAACTTATCTGCTAAAATACCCTAGACGTTCTGCCAGTCTACAAAGCTCAGGCACATTTCTCACATGATGGTCTACCTTAGGCAAGAGCCAAAATACTGGTATAAGCAGGATGCATGGACATGCCAAAAACTCAAGAGCTTTTTGCCCCTTAGGTCAGAGGCTGAAGCATGTAAATTTAAGTCCAATAAGGGAAAATAAAGGGGATAATTGATACATAAATGAGAAAAGAGGTACTCTGCCCTGTCCAGAGAAAATGCCTAGTGAGGAGGATGGGATGGAGGGTAAATTTACTACAACTGTGATCTATTAAAATGTCTATCATTGCACTAAATTATTATTACAATGGTACTGTGCTCCTCATAAAATCACTGTTGCATTAATTCTCACAAACAGGTTGAATTCCAAAGATAACGAAGAATTGTTGGAGGGGGAAGAACCAGAGTTCAGGGTATCCTTCAAAACAGTTTTGGCAGATCCAGTTCTGGCTCTAGACAAAATATCCAGCCTGTAATGCTTGGTAAATATGTGGACAGAGGACCAGGTGGTGGTTTCTAAGATGAATGTAGTTACCCACAATTTTGGAAAATGTTCCTCAGGTTGCAACTGAGAGAGTTTTTGTTTAGAAACAGTCGGTCTCATCATAAGTTACAAAACTTTGATTTGCCTTTAAGTCTTTGATTCCAACCAAATAAAATCTGCATTCTTTGTGAACAGTTAGCAAATAAGGAATTACTTTTTTCTTATTCTGTGGATTAAAATAAAACTGGCTATTTTTCTTCTCATTATAAGAGAGAAATCAGTGACTTGTCTAAGTTTTTGGTTCCAGCCAAATAAAATCAGAGTTGTCTGTGAACATCTAGTGGATAAGGAATTATTTTTTCATACTTGTTCTGTGGACTAAATTAAAATGCAAAGTAGGACAGGTTGATTAAAAACTAATTCAGAGACTATCTTTGGCATAAAAGAAGGCTTGGTTCTGAGACAAACCCTGTGTTTACAAAAGGCCAAGAAAGGTTGAATGCACATAAGAGTCTGAAGTTTACATACCCATCCTGCAGAAAGCTACCAGCAGAACCATCTTCCAGGTCAAGATTTTTTAGAGTTGACAGCTGGTGGAACAGGAGCTTGTGTTAGCTTTTCTAAAGCATTATTCAAATCCCAAGTAGGTGTCACCTTTTTCCTTGGTAGTCCATAAACAATATCCCTTAAAAAGCTGCCTGACCAAAAAATATAGATGAAAGAGGATCCAGTGGCATACAGGCAGAAATTACTATAAGTTGTACCTTTACTGAAGTGTTCAATAGGCCGGAATTGAGCAAGGCACAGTTATTAGAACCAGTGGTGACCCTTGCTTGGAATGGGTCTTGTCCTTTATCCTGGTACCAGAGAGATATTTTTTTCCATTTAGATAAATAAGATTTCTTAGTAACAATGAAGCAGCCTGAAAGGAATCAAAAAGCCATCATCCAAACTGTTAGATTTCAGGTTTGAAGATTTGGATGAGAGATCTATGGGAGCAAGTCCAACTTGTGAGGAAGTTTCTGCTGATTGTCCTTGGCCAACTGCCAACTGCATTAGAAGGGGGGTGTTCACTGATATCTTTGGTAGGTCCTTCCTTATTTTCTGATGAATGTTTGAGATGAGAGGAAAGGGGGAAAAGGCATAGGGAAACACCCCTGCTCAGGAAACTGAAAAGTCATCTACCATCAAGGCCACCTTGCAAGTTGTCCTGGGCCAGAACTCTTCAGTTGTCTGTTGTGTTTGCTGGCAAACAGATTAGTTTGATAGATTATCAAGTGGTGGACTATCTGCAGGAAGACCTCTTGGTGTAGCACCTGCTTGTGAGGGTTTGTCCTAGATCTACTCAGTGTCAGCCATTATATTTTGTTCTGAAGGAATGTATATTGCCTGTAGGAATAAACTATGTTGAATGGCTAAGGTATTGGTCTAGTACATAGAACTTAATGTGCCATATGGGGGAGTGGGGTGGGGTGGAGCTGTAAGCTTCCCTGCAATTTTTTGACGCAGACCAGAATGGTGGGAGGGTGAACACTGGATTCTTGTGATCTGTTAGGATTCTTTTGCAATTTCCTTGCCATTTATTTTTAGTGCTCTTTCTCAGATTATTGCTGCCTTGATTTGGGTTGATTAAGAACAAAGGAACCTTGTTTGACTGGATAATTCATTTGAAATTTATGAACTACACATGGGAAAAGTTGTTTAACACCCTGAATGTCTTCCTGTTTCATACAGTTTTTTAAAGACTTTTTTCAGAAGCATTTCTGAATTACAAGTGTCTGTCTAAGGGTGCATTTAACAGTTGTGCTTTAACATCCTCAGGGAAGCACAGTAACCTTAGCCAAGCATGCCTTCCCTTAACAGTGCTGGTAGCAGGTTCCATAGAGGTAGCATCTACAATATCATAACCACATTTCATGATGTGTTTAGCTACCTGACAGACAAAATGAAGCACATCCAAAAGATCAAATTTCATGTCAGAATTAGGGATGTTAGCAATACTTTGTCCGGTGTAATTCAAAATAGCAAGAAAAAAACTTGGTCATATCGGTTTGAGCATTAATAGTTCTAAAGGCTAAAGTGGCAGAGATGTACACATTTTCCCATACCTGTCCAAGGTTCTGCTGTCCTTGTTATTAGGAGTAGGATTAATGGAAGGAAAGGTCCTGGTTCCTTTGTCAGTATCAAGAGAAATAACAGCTAGATCAGCAAATTAATTTTTATACTAATGAGAATCCGGAAAATATGACTGGCAGTTTAGAGGACAAGCATTTGGAGTAATGGGACAAGGGAGCTGCTGTAAAGGCACATTCTGCAGCCCATACAACTGGGAAAATAGAAACAATTTTAGAAGAATCCATGTTTAAAAGTTCATAGTTTCTCTTTTGGGAGTGAGACCTCTCTGACCTCCCATTGAAAGAAATCCATAATTTTGGCTATAGTATCCCAAAAGGGTATTTCCTCGTTAGGAGAATCTAAAAATAAAGTGTCTTTGTTATTATTGTCATTCGAGAGTGGAGAGGTATCTATGGAGCATAATCTAGGCCCACCTTGGCCAAAGTCAGAAAAGGCTTCTTCGGAGTAAGAGGACCCTCTCTTCCTTAATAATGGAACAGAAGCTGAAGGTGAACAGTAAGTCCGAGTAGACCGAAACACTTGAAAGTGCTTTGAAACCTCCATCTGCAAAATTATAGTCATCTTTATTAGTCTTTTGTCTGGAAAATGGGGTACATGGTTGTTAGAAAAATGCATAATAGCAATATGCAGGCTTAGTGCATTAAAGGCTTAAAAGGGTTAATACATTTATTCTGTTCATGTTGTATGAATCTGCACAGCTACTAGAAACTTTAATAAGAGACACTTTATTCTGCTTATGCCATGAAAATATGTGCAGCTACTAGAAACTTGATAAGAGACATTTTATTCTTCTTATGCCATGTGAAAATGTGCAGCTGCTAGAAGCCTTGATAAAGAAAACAATAGATGTTTGAAAGCTTAAACCATAGTCAGCAGTACTTGTACTAAAGCTAGAAATGTACCTTGAATCTAGGCAAAATGCAACACATGTATTAGAACTGTACAATTGAAGAACTTGAAGAACCAAGGAGGGCTAAAATAAGCCCAAGGCCAGGTTGTTTTTCTCAAATGTTTTTGCAAGACAGCAATAATCTGACCATGTCAGCAATAAGTCTGGTAACATTTTCTGTGTAACATACAGAAAGCTGTGTCCGACTACGTCAGCAGTAGATTTGGTAACATTTTCTGTGTGACATGAAGAGAACTGTATAAGAAAAACATACTGATCTCCAGAAAATCAGACAAACCTTGTACCTACATGCTTTGTCTCCTTGCTGCAAGTAATAAGGGGTGCCTTGCTTGAACCTACATGCTTTGGTCTTTGAAGTTTTTCTTTTACAAGGGTGGGGAAATATGTTTAGTCTTTTTCGTATGCTTCTGAGGAATGTCCAGAAAAGAGGAGAGAAACAGATGGACAGCCTAGGTGCTGCAAGGTGCTTCAGCCCATCTCAAAGTAACAAGAGATTTCATTAAGCACTTCTGTCACAGATTTTCTTTTCTTTGATAACTGCAGAGGAAGATCAGAGGGTGAAGGGGATGATGCCAAAACTGTTCGAGCTAATGTCAGCAGATGCTTATCTTCAAGATAAGTCCTAAGGGACTTAAGTTTACTTTTGATGGTTTTGGTGGTGAATAATTGACATATACTACAAACTTTAATGTCAACAGCAATCCCTACAGAAAACAACTTGAGTGCGAATCCATATATAGAATCTGATACCTACGGTCTTGATTCTCTTTTTTCTGACAGGCGTAAATAGATTTTTGGTCACAAAAAATATATCAGAAGAGGAAGGTTTCCAAACAGGGTACACATTTGCTCGAGTCTTGCACTAAACCTGGTCATTATGGATGAGCACATATAACACTTTCAGATGTCTCGACTATGTGGACTAGCGGCAATAAATTCTGAGTTCTAAAGAAGTGGTTCACACCTAGGACAGATGTACAGTACATGAGGAAGAAGCCTGAGCTTTATAGACTGACCAGACTTATTGGGCATCATAACAGATAAGTCTCATTTGTAAGAATTACTGCAACAGTGATCACATAAAGAACATCAAGAAATTCTAAGAATGCAGATATGATAGTTATGTTAAGTTTCAAGCAAGCAAACAAATTTGATAACATACCATACCTACATTCTGGGAACGATGTAAACTTTGCAGGAAGAAAATAGATTTATAGTATGTACATTGTACTTGATTAAACAAAAAGGCTATTAGCTTTTTCTTCAGTTGTGTTGTTGTCTGTCGGCTTTTCCTGGTTAGGGGTCGCCACAGCGGAACTCCAGTCCGCTAATGATTGGAAGTAGATTTTCATGAACGCTGAGGTGCCAGCTCGACGTTCAACCTTCAACAAAGGCACGCCCATTTATGCATGTCTTTCAAATGCCCACCCAACCACAGGGAGGACATGCAGACTCCACACAGAAGGCACTCCAACCGAGAATCAAACAGGAGAACCTCTTGCTGTGAGGCAACACCGCTACCGCTGCACCACCGCAAGCTTTTTCTTCAGTGCTGAGCACAAATGGGTTCCATTCTTTCTTTTCTATGAGGCAAACTGGCTGTGTATTAAGACATCACATTTAAACCATTTTAGAAAGAAAAGACAAATAACTGCACTTCAGTTTTAGATTTTTGGGGTTCCACAACTACATTTTATTTTAGCATCTGTGACTGGAACATTTATTTGGGCACAGAGCAAAATTTCAATGCAAAGGAAAAAAAAAAAAACTTGCAACAATTATTTACAAACTTCATTATAAATATTTCAAATGTACATATTATATACATGGAGCAAATATGTTACACAGTTAAAATGCCCTGTACCTTGACAGGCCCCCATACAGGTCAGGTGCCACATTTGCCTGCACTTTAGTGAGCCACACATCAAACATTCTTTCTGTGAAAGCGTACTCCACCCTGGCCCCACCCTTCCCCATTCTTTCTGGAAGACAAATTAAAGCTGAACCCACCAAAGCACATCTAATACAGAAACCCTAGCCAGGAATATTTAAATATTTAAGCACCATATTCACACAGGTTTCTTTACTCTTTTCTTAGCAGAAACATGTGACTGCATCATGCAGAAGGGCTGCTTAGTGTATTCACATCCATGCAGAAGAACAACAGACTATTTTTCCTTTTCAATGTAATGACAAGATTACAGGTTATAACATTTGACCAACAGTCTTGTTACCTGCTACAGTTTTAAGTAAATATTTGCATTTCAAGACAAGCATCTTTAGTGTTTTCCATAAAGACAGTTCTTAGCTACCTGACTTATCGTGCAGCTTTGATTAGATACAAGCCTCAGCTCAACTCGATTTCCGCTAGTGGTCTGCAAGGCATCCAGACAGTAGTTCAAATGGCTTGCAGAAAGATTCAGTCATGCATTACCTAACACAGTAGTTCATTTGTAAGGTCTCTTTACATCTGTTTCACGTTGACAATGACAGCAAAGCATAACACTGAGCCTCCTTTATGCATGATCAGCAATGCATTTCCCCTTGCTAGTACATGTTTATTGTTAAAGTGACTTTCCTGCCCCCCCCCCCAAAAAAAAAAGTATCTAGAAAGCTGGCATCAGCATAACTCAGACTGTAACAAACTTCCCCAGACTGTAAATTTCAAAACTGATTTTGTCATCAGTCAACAATTTCACCCCAAGTGAATCTTTTATTTTGATTTCATTCAAACCACCAGCAACTACTGTTAACGGTTACCTTATGAGAGAGTTTATAGTCACTTGTCTGGATTACCCAAATTCAAGTGACTTATGTTCATGCATACTAAGTGGGGTTGGTGTTTGCTTGTGTTTCACTGCTCAATTCTCAGTACACAGAAATTTTTCAGTATTTGCAACAGAGTTGTGGGTGGTACACGCTGATGTACCTCAGAGGAAAAAGTAAGGTGTTGCACTGTCACTGATGGCTCTTTCTCTAATGAGCAGTGATTTCACAGTGAGAATAACAAAGTAAAGGGGTGTTTGGGAAAGCTCCTGAAAGTGGGGTGCCCTGTGTAAAAAATGATTTACCTAGTGTCACATTAATTAAAAAAAATGACAAGCTCAGGATTATGCAATACAAGAATGCACGTTTTTCATGGTGTTTTTTATGAACTATTGGGTACAAAATACTATGGAGAAAGCTCAGGTGAGTACAGCAAATGTAATAAACTGACATCAGATATAATGCCAATTAAAACTATATTCCTACATTTTGCATAAGCAGATAATCCATATGCAATTAACAAGTGTATTTCCTTGTAGTTATGCTAATTATCCAAGTCTTGCAGTGTGCCTGCAAATCACACTGCACAAGTTACAAACAGCATAACATCATCTGGTGGAACATATTCAACAACTGAAGTGAAAGCTAACCTACAGCATCTGCACCAATCAATTAAGCACCCCAGTCTACATAACCACTGTGTGTTAAAAACTGTCAACAGTTCAAATGTACTGAATACAGACACTGCATTTGTGAAGTTTACAGCAGAAACATCACAAACTGTGTTAGAAACGTAAACGCTTTGTGAACAAAAAATGTGTGTTCTGTTTGCAGTACCAATGACAGCTAATGCATCTTAATGTTATTAGGTGCATGATGTAACATCATAAGCTATCATTTCAGAGTTACTAGTCACATTGTTACAGAGAGAATACGCATTTTTCCTTACAAGATATTATGGTCCTAACAGAGGCAGACAATATCAAATGGCCAGCCTTCATCAGTACATCTAGCAATAACAACATATCAATGCCATCAGATTCCTCTTGTTATTTCAAGTTGTTACTGTAATACAGAAATAACACCTAACCATGCACCTTGTCCCACATGCACTGTAGTCTGCGTAGTGTCATTTTGATGAACCCGTGTTAGAGGGAATCATTAATGTTCCCTCCCCAAGTAAAACCCATGTTAAAATAACAAGTACACTTTTGTGTGTTCCTCCTTCTGGAAAAAATATTAATTAACAGTCAACGTCACCCAGTAGTGTTCATGTCAGCTACATCAATACTGGAAAATAAAAAAATAAAAAAAACATCACTTGTTGAAAGAAATGCATGTTGTTTTGTTGTAGTAACCAAAACATGGTGAATAATGTTGGGGATTATTGCATGTAGTTAACCAACATATTCATAAATTACTGGAAAATGTTTTGATATAACATCTTAAATTTGTAAATGCTTAAGGTATTCATATATAAATTAAACTGTACTAAAAATCTGATGTCCGACAAAAAATGTTGGCTCAAACAATATTAAGATCACCGAAAATGGCACATCATATAGCGTTATACAGAACTATAGGATGAAAAAGTCTGGAAGACGTGAAAATATTGCATTATTCTCAGTAATGCTTAGTTACTGTTAAACAGTTTATGCTAAGTTGATCGGATTTATTTACAGTTACAGCACATATAAGAAGATGATACCAGTAAAACACACTACACAGTTTATGAGATCCTATGTATAAGGAAAACGGGGAAGCAAAGCACTGACTTCTGGAAACTATACTTATGGAATGCAAGAAAAGGAAGTTCATAGAACAAACATACAAAATCAAGCCACAGTAGTAGGACCATTCAAAACATAAACCTTTTAGGAATTGTAACATTTGAGACTGCAAAGATGAGAAAGCTGAACTAAAAACAAACTGCTTAATTCATGTGTATGTACTGTAAAGTTGTTTTATGTTTTTATAAGGCCTCCCATACAAACAAGTTTGTGTTCAGTGACTTGTAATTATTCAGCAGAAACTGAATTTTCATGAGTAAAATAAACAAATTATGATAACAACCTACAGGAGCACTTTTTTATCTAATGCAATTAAGAAAAGAAGTGGTACCAATCAAGCACAGTACATCTACCAATCCATAGCTCTTACTTTAACCTACATTTATTCCTCCCATCTACTTACGAGGCACGGTCACTGGGCATGCTATCTAAGACGGATTATGTGAGAAGTACCTCTTGAGAAACTTCCCTTTACTGGCGCGCACTCTAAATCTAACCAATGCTACTTAGTTGAGACTGTAGTCATCTACTTCTCCGAGTCCCAGTACCTTAAGCCACACTTTTAGCAGTCAGTATAAGGCAGACCAGCAGGACTTTTAATCTAGCCAGCTGTGTCACAGTACAAATAAAAAGGAGAAAAAGTTTGTGGACACTGCAGACAGATAAGCTGAGTTAACAACAAAGGTTGAACAAATATAGTATAAAAATAGTAACTGCCCAGGTGAAATAAATACATGTTTCAGGCAGCAATGACATATCATTCTAGAATAAGAGTATTATGCAAAGGTGTGTGCGTGTGTGGCCATTCTGAGGCAGAAAACTTGGATTTTGTATCAATCTCAAGAACAGGGACTTCTCTCTGTTCTAAACTCAGCCATGATTACTCCACATCTAATCACGCAATAGCTTAAACATTTTCAAACCTGCACTTAAGGAATACCTGCAGAATTCCTGGACCTGCCTCTGCAATGATCCTCCTTGAATACTAAACCTACCACCTCTTCCTCTGCTCTTTCTTCTCTCTTCTTTCTCTTGACCTAGCCATGTGTTATTTACTCTGCTGCTCTAACCACTCACAATTCACTCAGATCTGCTCTCATTATATTGATTCTACTATCTTTGTCTTCTCCCTTTGTATAAGTGTCCCTTTGATTTATTATTCTGCTACATTTTCTTACTTTGATGACTCATAACCTTATTTTGTATGGCATAACATCGTCCTATGCATATTGTTTTTTATATTATATTTTCTAACTTATCAAGACAAATCTACATTATTCATATGTAAATACACCTTGTACTTACTGTATTATTATCTTTTTTCTGTTACTGGAGCTTTTCTCCTTGGGTCTCTGCTGACAAGGGGCATCTTGCCCAGCTAGACTAATCCAGTTAACAAATGTCAAATACATAATAAATAAATGATTAAACCTCTGGGAAGAGAATGAGCTAAGCCCCTCTTTGCCATACCTCTAGAATCACGCCTACTCCACTTCAGAAGCTCAAAGGGACATGCTGCATACTCAGCTATTGCCAGACGCTGTGCAAAGACACCTGAGGACAGGAGGCCAAAACAGGAGTTGACAAGATAGCTCTAAGCCTAGCACTGGCATGGAGAATTACCAGCTGCCTTGTATTCTCATTCATCTACTCACCTATTCCAATGAGCACCAAACAAATTTGAAAAATCCAACATTATGATAAGAAAGGCAAGGATACAAGAGCAGCAGAGCCAAGAGGTTAATGGCACAATATTCAATAGTGAAAAAGGCCAAGGATGCCAATGCAGTATGTCCAAGTTCAGAAACAGAACCAAGTTGCAAGATAAAGGACTTGTTCCTCAAAGAGAGGAATCAGCTACCAAAGATGAGCATAGTGATATAGTATATATCCAGATCTTGCTCCAAAAAGTGAAGTCTGGAAAAGGTGCCTCCTTGCTCAACCTCACAGGCACTGGTCTGGACAGTAGTTCTTAATAATGTATGATAACCTGATTCATATGCATTGGACTTTGTACCACAGGCAAGCGCAGACATTTCACAGCTGGCTTCTGGGTATCATAGTTTCTGCCTTTTGTGCTTGTGCTTTGGATTTTTGGCTTTCATTTCCAAGTAGCACCTGACCATAACTTGCCTCTCTGACAATAGCAAGTTAATGTGGTGAATGTCAATCAGTAGTAACACTCAGCATTGCTAGTTTCAGATTTCCACACAAAGACAATCTATGACTTTCCCTGACTGTGATCTGATGCCCACAATTACACAAAAGTGGCAAAAGATAAGCCTCCACTACTAGAGGTAACTCAGAACAAAGTACAAACTAGGCAAAGAAGCAAAGCCTGTTAGTTTATAGATACTAGTAATATTTCCATCCATCCAACTACAGGCAAGAGCAATGTATTTAATGCTAAAGCAACCTGCAACAGTGAACATCTTGTATATCTAGCATGCTGCCACCTTTGCCCTTGTTTCTACATAGGCAAAACTGACCAATGCTTGAAAGACAGGGTTTTACGCCACTTACAAAATATCCGACAAAAGGAAATGAAAAATGCACTGGCATTTCATATCAGCTCAAATCCAACACATTATTTTAGCTTTAAAGCCATAGAATGTGTGCCGATAGGACATAGAGCTGGGGATATTCAAAACAATACTGAGATTCGTAAAATTGGATAGATAAATAAACTTAAGAGCTAACCGCCCCCCAAGGCCTACATGTAATGGTTCCATTGAAACTTATTCTAAAGCAGAAACATCTTTCCATTGGTTAAAACTGGAGGTTTGTCTACCTCCAGCAAATGACTGACAGCCTGTGGTAGGAGGGATTAATAATGCAAGAAAATCACCTGATTGGTGAATATTTGTTTAAGGATATGGAATGAAGCACAGGAAGTCACGGTCTGAAGGCGGCAAACTTGCCAAAAGCCCTTGTCGCTAGATGCTTCATCTGTTTTTAAGCTTTGCAATAGTTCTACTGAGTTTTAACTTCGTTTATTAAAATTGGAACATTTTAATCATGGTGGTGAACTCAGTACTTCTTTGCCCCAATTACACAAAATGGATTTATGCCTCTTAAATGTTGAAAGCAGAAACTTGCCCAACAATGCATGCCGGCATGAGAACCAAATTATGCAAGCAATAAAAAAGGCCTGGGGACTAATAAGGTGTGCAGAGACCCTAACTCTGGAGAGGGAACACCACACATGGACCAAGGGACATGCTGTAGTAAGCACGGGAAGTTAGGTTTTTAAAGGAATTGTAGGAAGAGGAGCCAGAAGAAAGTTATATGGTTTCCTTCACATTAAAATCTACAGAGACTACAATGAAAATAGTTCTACAACTTAAGAGATGTGACAACACAATAAGGAAAAGAGTAACACTTCATACAGCTTAAGATTTTAGTGTTGCTATAGTCCTCTGCTGATGCCCACATTGGATAAACAGAGTGATATGCTTTACTTACAGTCCAGCCACAGGTAATGCACATGTGCACACTGTTGTATAAAACAGTCATGCTACGATCAATACCAGTAATATCTAAAAGCACGGCACAGCAGCTCAACATTATGAGCTGCTGCTTCCCTTCATCCTGTAGTACTGGCTTTACATCCAATTACCACTTGTGTGCTGCATAACTGTTAAAGTGATTTAACCATGCAATGCTCCTGGGTATCCGCTGGTGTGTCACGGGTTTACATGAAAATAAGAAAAATAAGGAAAAAAATGCAAGATGTTGTGAAGGCAACAGTGCACTGCTGACAAGTATGCATGCCTGCATTGGCATTTTGCATTCAGGTTCCACAGTTAAACATTATTAAAGGCCTCAGCCAAAATTAGTCTGGAGCTTACATTATGCATGGTACAGCTTCAACCCAAAAACATTAAACACAAATTTAGTTTCATAAGCAGATCATGCAAACTGATTCATTATAAACAGTACATATTTTTTGTTCAGCAAGAACAAAGTTACAAGACAACTGACCACCAGACATGCAATTTGACCTGTTCTATTAAACTCTGTCTGGATGGTCAAGAAATAACGTAAGACTGGTACAGTGATACTGAAAGCTTAAAAATAAAATTTTGTTATAGTCTTGATCTATAAAGGATTATTTTTTTATACCTCACTGCTTTCTGACCCCAACTTCTTTAAGTTTTTTTTTCACTTCCTGGTTTTGTATCGCATTACAATGATAAAGTATAACTCTGTATAACAAGTCTTCATTCCTATACATATAAATATTTTCTCTGGCAACTTTATAAAGAAGACCAAAGCACTAGAATATCCCTACTACAAAAGTTTTTTTTTTCTCACTCAATTCCCCTACGCTCACCTGTATGCCATACCTACAGAACAGGAAACACTTAATCTTAATGTCTCACTGTGTTAATTCAAAAGTAAAACTGGGCAGCGGTTATTCTAGAAAAAAATCAAAAATCATTTCATACAAGAATGATAAGGAAACAAAGGGATACATGGGATATGCAAAAACATGGTATCTGAAACTCTACTGACTACAGATTTAGGAACATAAAAAGTGGCTGTGATTATGAGGATTTGTAGTCCTTGAATAATATAGATGGAGTGTGTTTATATATATATATATATATATATATATATATATATATATATATATATATATATATATATAAACACAAATACACACCTTGCAAGATATGTTAAGATGCAAATACAGGCAGTAATAACTACACAACTGAACCCAAACTGAACTAACTTATCCACTATTTTGCTTCCACCCACCACATCCCTGCCCCCCAGGAAACAAAGCAACATTTTTATACAGGCCACTTGGATTATGTGAAACAACTAGCAAAGCCTTCACATTTTGTGAAGGTATAAATGCATACAATTTTCAAGGACAGCACAGACATCCACCGTCACTGGTATCCCTGAGGTAGATACAAGTACTTAAAATGTAACTGTACAGACCAGAAAAATAATGGTATAATCTCAGATGACAGAAGGAGAGAGGAAGACCTCAAAAATATTTAACATTTTGCATTTTGATTAAACTGAATGCTACATTCTGGGCCTCATCACTTATAAATAATTTAGGCAACTGCTAAAAATCATTGACTTCTGGCCAGCTACTGCAATCTTTAGAAACTCAATATTTGTACCACACTGCTTTCTGAAAACACATATTTTCGCATTATAACAAATAAAGTGCATGGGAAGTTTAACTTCAGTATCTACCTTATCTAACCTACAGTCTACAACCATCAAAGCTAGTAAGCAGAAAAATATCTCAGATGTCCTAAATACTAATTAACATAGGTCACATGATGCAAAGAGTTACAGGCCTCAAACGCCTTTTTCAGTATGTATTTGTAAGTATGGCCATCAAATGTGACCTTCCATTCATACCATGAGAAGATATGGAAGAAAAAGAAAAAAGTCTGGCAATGTTTACTACTGCTCAAGCAACTGTCACTCCTCAACTACTGACTTTGGTTTCAAGATGCATACTGGCTTAGTTCATGGAGACTGAAGGTTTAACATGCAGCTTTTAGCTAAAGTTTTCTGCAAACTGAGATGTGAATCCAAAGAACACTCACAAAAAAAGAATAATTAAATACCATTATCATTTAGGAATGTACACTGTGTGATGAAGCATGAAGCAGGGCAGTAGTGCTAAATGGAATATGTAACATTTAAACTTGTGCCTCCAAGTTCATGATTACAACATGCAAACTGAAGGAATAAACAAGTGATATATTCTGACTGCTACACAGAATGGTAACCCTCACGACAGTTAATGTTGGTCTGATTTCATTCTACATGGCACCAAATGGCACTAAACAGTTTGTGCCTGAGGGTCTTGGTCCGTTCACATAAAACTCACAACATAATTACTCTTGGTCACTATTCAGCTACGGACTAGTGAACTACAGCATGAAACCAGTATGCAGTGCATACCTACACATGTGCAGAAACAGGTGTGCATTAGAAGATAAACACAATGTGCATGACTAACAAGAAATAAGGTTTGCAGCGGCGTAACAGTCTGTTTTATTTAGTTCTTCCCCTCGCATCTCTTTGCAGTGTTCACAAAGTTCAAATAATTTTATTTCAAGCCACCTTCCAGCAGCTATTAGTTCATCGTTTTACAGCCTAGCTTGCTGTTATTCCACCAGTGAGCTTTCTTGGCTGTGCCATAGATCTGCTGAAGAATGACATTTCCTTCATTTGCCAGCATGATTTTTAATACATGTAAACGTTTGACTTCATATGATGGTTTTACCAAGGCAGAGACCCTTGGAACATGAAGAAAAACTTGTACCAATATATTCAATAAGCTGGGATATGTATGCTTTGCACAATGACCTTCTGCAGTACACTATCTGACTTGCCACCCGCTGGACCACCTCTTGCAGACCTGAAGATGCAAATACTTCTTCAGAGGCTTAGGAAGCTTTAACAGGAAGGTTTCAGGGCAAAGCAGTGATGATGACATCAAAAGGAACAGCACTGGTTTAGACACATATGTATCCACAATTCTTCATGTACCACATGCCTCCTAGATAACAGTGGGGCTCCAGTTTTGCTCTGACTGGGTGTTGTTGCTGACATTAGTATTCCGCTGAGAAATATTAGAAGTAGGAACAGTGATGTAGCTATCACTAGGACAACCATGCTGAAGAAGGATATCGATACATTCCTGGCTTCTTGCTTGCATGGCATATGCCATTGGTGTCAGACCCCGTGCATCTCGATTCATCACATCCACACCATACTAAAATAAGAAAAAGAGAGAGAAAGCGAGAGGAATAAATTAATTTTTTTGAGTAACTAAATATCCACTGAAAATTAAATGAACAAAGAGCTAAAATCAGATATTAAGTATCAGTATTTTTTTTTCATCTGTTAACTTGGTAAGGGGACTGATCCAATGACCACTTTCAGCCATATGACAAAGATACAATACATGACATTAAATGACAGTATTTGACAGTGGACATTACAGATGGCTGAAAAATCTAGACAGTGATACAGAATAGGTTCAAAGGTTCATAGGTGTATACTAGGCTAATGGCCCTGGAGCCTATATAAGCCTAGCCCAAGAAGATTCCTTGGCATCATGCCGCCCAAAAGTTAGTTCCCAGTGCCCCTGTCAAGCAAGGCCACTGAAGTGATCCCTGGGGTGAACTTCCTATTGCCCACCCACTCGTCAAGATTTCTCTTTAAAGAGGGCCAGTGAAGTGCAAAGCTAGAATATACATAAAACACTAAAGAAACATTTTTTTTCCAATTCAATAGCAATACAAAGATTTTTTGACACAGTATACAAAGACTGCTGTTCAATAGCGTCTGTGATATTAATTGTTTTTGGCTAGAGTAAACTGGCAGGCAGTCCCTAGTTATCATCCAAATCTGTGTATGATTCTGACAATAAATATCACATGCCCACAGCTTATAGCGCTCTTGGTGAAGTGAAAGGTAGCTGCTTCATTTGCTTTAGTAAAATATATATTTTTTTCTTTCATACTATTTTGACAGCTATTTTAATAGCAACTATTTCACAGGATTAATTTTTAGTACTTAAAGAGTCTGAACATTTTCACAGATGAAATCAGCAGTCATCCATGTGCAAGTTAGTCAAGTTCACTTGTACTTAGACCATGTGGTTCTCACCAAAATGCTTAAACAAAGAAATCTAAACCACATTAAAATAAATAAATTATAATGAATCATGGATAGTTTACTTCCAGAAAGAATGATTATCTACTCATCTACAACACTGACAATGGTTGCTGTTTTCCTTTTCTGCAATGCCTTTGCAAATGTTGCCCTAGAGTTTTGCATTCATTACTACACTTTGTAGTGGATTTGAAATCCTACTTCTGCTGATGTGCTCAGCAAACTGCAGCTAAAACTTGCCAGGATAGTTGCTATCTACCACACTACTGTGGGTATACTGTTATCCAAAAAGTGGTGAAAATGAATGAGGCCAGACAGCCACATGCAGACATCCTCATCTGTGGACATCCCAACAAAAACCTCAAGATGCACGCACTCAAAGCTCTCCTCAGTATGGAGAACATTGATATCTGTGCAGTGACAGAAACCTGGTTCAAGGCTCCAGAGAGCACCCCAGCACTACCAGGCTATACCTCATATCATGCTTTTCGGCCCCAAAACCCGAACCGAACCACAAAAGGAGGGGGAGTTTCCATATTTATCAAGGATATCCACACCTCCAGGTTAGAGGCATTGCACGAAGTATCGGAGACCATCCATGTGCAACTAACAGTGGGCAAGACTGCTTTTCAGTTTATAGCATCCTACAGACCACCCTCTCAAAGTCAGGAATCCCACTCGGCTTTCCTGAAAACATTGGAGAACATGAAGATCTCTCGAACACCATTATATTGGGCGACTTCAACTACCCAAACATTGACTGGGAGCACTACTCAAGCCCCAGCACCTTAGCCCAAAGGTTCCTGGAAATTATAAACTCAAATGCTATGGAACAACTAGTCACCACTCCCACAAGAGGGGACAACATACTAGACCTGATCATTACCAACATGGGGACTCTATGCTCCACACCAGAAGTATATCCCTCATTGGTAAGATCAGACCATAAATTAATTTCACTGGATGTCCACATCCCGACCCCACCCCCAGCCCAGAAAACCACAGTGAAAAACTTCTCAAAAGCGAACTTCTCACTTCTCAAAACCGAAGTGGAATCCTTCAAGGCTCCAGGGCCAGTGGAAACTACGGCCCAAACTGCAGAATCCTATATAAACACATTCTACGGACATCTCCAGGAATGCATGGATCATGCTATCCCAAACAAAACCAAGACCCAATCATCCAAAGGCAGGCGTCCAGTCTGGTGGACCCCTGCCATAAATAAACTGTACAACAGAAGGAGGAAGCTACTACATGATAGAGCAAAATCCCTAATAGGGAAGGCATCTGTGATCAGTACTAGCAAAAAATTACGATCCCTCATAAAATCCTCCAAGGCCATCTTCGAGAGAAAAATTGCACAGGACACCAAAGACAATCATAAGGCTTTTTTCAGTTATGTTAGAAACCTGGGATGCAACTCCCAGACTTGTTCTGAGTTGATTCTAAACGACAAAAAATACACTGAACCCACAGACATCGCTAATATCCTGGCAGACAGGTTCAGTGCAAACTCCCCAAAGAGCAAGTATCTATCCCGGCAGAGGGCTGCCTCCCAAACATCTCTGATGCTCAGGTGAAGGCTGCCCTCTCCAAAGCAAAAAAACACTGCTTCCATGGGACCAGATGGCGTCCCAGGTTGCATCCTACATGAACTCCAAGAGGAACTAATCCCTCAAATAAAACAGCTATACAATCTCAGCCTCACTACAGGATATGTGCCCACAGAATGGCATACAGCAACAGTGGTCCCACTCCACAAAGGTGGAGCCTCTACGGACCCTGGAAACTATCGCCCCATAAGCCTGACTAGCTTAGTCTGCAAGGCTATGGAGAGGATCATCATGGAGCTCATAAACAAAGACATTGGGGACCTACAGACACTAGATCCTACCCAGTTCGGCTTTGTCAAGGGCAGATCCTGCCTTTTGAACCTGGTTGACTTCTTCGAAACAGTCACCAAAGCCATAGATGAAGGGAAGGTAGTCCACACAGCCTATCTGGACCTTGCAAAGGCATTTGACACAATACCCCACTGGGGCATCATAGATAAGCTATCCAGCTTAAATATAAACCCCTATGTCACAAGATGGGTCGCAAATTGGCTCAAAGACAGAACCCACAGAGTGAGAGTTGCTGGAGCCATGTCAGACTCGAAACCGGTCACAAGTGGCGTCCCACAGGGTTCTGTCCTGGGACCACTCTTGTTCGGTATATACTTTTCCGAGGTACAGGGAAACGTGGGAGGACTATGTCTCACCAAATTCGCAGACGAATGCAAACTGGGTGCCATAATCAACTCTCCAGCTGACACAAACATCCTTCAAAAAGGTCTCACAGAGACAGATAACTGGTGCCAGTGCCATGGTTTAAAGCTAAATGCCAAAAAATGTATAGTCATACCCTTTGGCAAAAACAATGTGCCCACAAATTACCACATAGGCGGAAACCCATTAAGTACAGAGAAAGTTATTAGGGACCTGGGGACCCAAGTTGATAGCAATCTCTCCTTTGAAAACCACATTGCCAAAGTGGTTAGAAAGACCTTCTACATAGCCCACCTCATCACGAAGGGTTTCACATCTAGATCAAGAGAGGTAATCGTGCCCCTTTATTCATCCCTCGTCAGGCCCATCATAGAATACAATGCCCCTTTTGAGATGTACCTTACCCGACACCTGCAGCAATTAGAAAGACCCCAAAAGAATCTCACCAAGAGGATCAAGGGTCTCAAACAGATGCCATATGCTGCTCGGTTAAAAAAACTCCAGCTCTACTCAGTTGCATACCGCCTACTTAGAGGCGATCTATGCCTGACATACAAAGCTATGTCAAACCCAGAATTAATGGACATGCTCCACCTCAGTAAATCTAAATCCCTTAGAGCCACACGCTCGAGGGACTTGAACCTCAGCACAGAGATAAATAGAACTTGCTGGAGGGACAGGTTCATAACCCAGAGGCTCCCTTCGCTCTGGAATAGAATTCCAGTTCATGTGAGGCAGAGCACCTCACTGAATCTCTTCAAGAAGAATCTCGATAGGTGGATGGGGGATCGTAGGTTTGTCCCAGGGATTACTCCTGTGTCACTATTAGACAGAGGCACAGTAAACTAAGGGTACAGTATACTCAAATCAAGGGGTGGCGTAAGCCATACAGAATCGGGCTAGGCTTATAATTGCCCCAGGGCAGATAGCCTAGTATGAACCTATGAACCTATGATATGCATACAATACCAGCAGTAAAATTCAGATTTTATTTATTTAGTTTTGAGATTCACATAGGGTAAATAAATTAACATTCACATCAAAATTGTTAGTTATGTTGCACCTGGTATATACCTGGCTATGTCCATGAACGCTCTCATGACCTAAGGCTCACAAGGAAGAAGACAATCTGTGGGAAATGTTCCAAGAGATCCTGTTTGTAATGGGTTACTTAAGTCATCATGTGTGGAAAAACAGCAGACCATGTACTGAATGCTGGCTTTACTACTATGTTAAAAAAAAAAAAAACTAGCAAAACAAGGAAGCCATAAATCGGAAGTAAATGTCCCTCATTAGCAAGTAAAGTAACCAAATATACTGTAGGAACAATGTGATATGTCAAAAGTCAACTAAATTTCCTAAAAAGTGCATCATGGGTTTCAAGACATTAAAAGTAAACTGGAAGGATATTACAAAGGAGGAGGGTACAGAATGGGATTAATAAAATGGGGTACATTTTTATTTGGCATCATGAATAAAATTCTCTGTCGCCCCCAATGAAATGCAGGGCCAGGCTGTACGTCCACTCCTCTTGGATACATACTTTTGCTAGCAGGGAAGACATCTGCAAAACCAGCTCTTGAGGAAGTACCAATATCTGGCATGGAGAGTTCTGAAGAGGTTATTAGTTAAATCCTTGTCCAACCCCATAGTGTCTTTTTAGATAATGTCAGTCTTCTAAAGCTTCCAACATGACAAAACAGAATTTGGATAACATAAAGGTGTTACTGCTCAGTGCTAGGAGACTAAACAAAAAATTCCATGCCCTACAAGCACTCCTTACCCTGGAAAACATGCTTTTTTTCTCTTCATTTGAAGAGCTGAGGAGTGAAGTGGTATATCAGGAACAGGCAACTGGTACTAGAAGCTGCACCTATGCCTCTACAAGGGGCTGTTGAAACTGTAGGCCAAAAAACAATGCAGCCACTCTGAATGTCCAAGCAATGTGTTAAGAAGGATGTGAATGCCTACTACCATTAAGCATTCCAAGTACGTATATCTCACAGCCCCCCACTGGACATCAATGACAATTTCCAGTTCTACTGAGTCCCACTGGCCACCATAGGTTCATAGGTTAGCAATAGGCTATCGGCCTTAGGGCCTATATAAACCTAGCCATAACAATTCCCTGGCTATTTCTTCCCTGGACCCCTGTCTAGCAGGGCGACTGACGTGATCCAGGACTTGGCACACAAGCATATCTTGTACAAAGCCAAAAATAATAGGACTACGGAGGCCCAAAAGCAGGGACAATTTGTAAATATTACTCTAATTCATTTAAAATGTTAAACAATATGTTTTGCAAAGTAACAGAACAATAAGTTTTGAATCATGATGCATTTTCTGATCAGCATGAAGTACAAAACTCTACTAAATACATACATCTCAAACAGAGGCATTAATGTCCTTCTAGCTTGACAACATACCAAAAAAAGAAGTTATGTCTTACCATAATATTCCATCTGAGTTGTTGATCTTCTTCCAGTCATCACTGATGGGTTCGGTTCCGAGCCCTCAGAACCGAGTCGGCCTTATACCAAGCTTGCATGCACCAAAAAACCCTCAAGCTAATTTGCTACCCAGAATGCCCTTTACTCAGTTACCTCAGATCGAGTTTGCATACAACATACAGAAGAAGAAATAACTCAGAGGCCATCTCTGCGCAGAAACCCTAATATACCACAAAGACTCAGAAGATCTGCCAGGAACCTTTGGAGGGGGTCGGTGGGAGGGTGTGATGACTGGAAGAAGATCAACAACTCAGAATGGAACATTATGGTAAGACATAACTTCTTTATCTGAAGTTGTTAATCTTCTTCCTATTCATCACTGATGGGACTAAGTCACGGGTGGCCCTTATAGAAGAACATTCTTGAGAACCATTGAACCAAAGGCCGCTCTTCCCTTGGAGATCAGATCCAATATGTAATGCTTGATAAAGGTGTGGGGCTTAGCCCAAATGGCGGCTGTACAAATGTCATCCATGGAGGCCCTAGAGTGGAAGGCAACACATGCTGCAATAGCCCTAGTTGAGTGAGCTTTGATTTGGCGAGGCTTAGATCCCTCCGTAAGTGAATATGTTAAGGCAATGCAATCCCTGAGCCATTTGGACAAAGTAACTTTCAATACTGTGCCTCCCATTCTAGGACCCGCAAAGGAGATGAAAAGCTGGTCCGACTTGCGAAAGGATTTAGTCCTGTCCAGATAGAAACGTAATTGTCTATGAACATCCAAGGGGTGTAGGCAGTATTCTCCCTTGTTAGACTAATTTGGGAAGAACACAGTCAGCTCAATGGACTGGTTAATCGAAAAGTCAGAAACCACTTTGGGGAGAAAGGATGGGTTAGTACGAAGTGATACTCTGTCCTTATGAAAGATCAGATAAGGGCTCTTGATACATAATGCTTGTAATTCAGAAATTCTTCTGGCTGAAGTTATAGCCACCAGAAATAAGGATTTCCATGACAGGAATTTTAGATCGCATGTCGCAGCCAGCTCAAAAGGGGGCAGAAAAAGAGACTGCAGAACCCAGGATAGATTCCATGCCTCCATCAGCTGTCTGATGGGAGGCCTGCTGTGGAAAATACTCTTGAGGAAGGTCTTGCAAAGGTGAAAGGAAATAAGCGGGACTCCATTTGACCCGTTATGGAAGCTGGAAACAGCTGCTATATGAACCCGAATGGTGGAAGCGGAGGCCCCATTGTCGATTAGTTCAGCCAGATAATGAAGAATAGTGGATACAGGGACTAAGAACAGATCTAACTTCTGATTACATGACCAAATAGAGAATCTTTTCCATTTGTCCCTATAAAGTTTCCTGGTGGATGGTTTATGATAGGCCAAGATAATATAACATACGGGTGAAGAGAGGGTTTCCTGCCTGGCAACTAACGGAAGTGGAGAAACCAAACTGTCAGCTTGAGAGTGGACAGATTCGGGGGAGTCAGCCCTTGTGGGTGAGATATGAGGTCCTGACGAGTGTCCATGATCCAAGGAGGTTGTAACAGACTAGGCTGAAGGAAGGGAAACCACACTTGACGAGGCCAGAATAGGGCAATGAGGATCACTTTGCTTCTCAGCTGAATTGCTTTCCTTAGAACAAGTGGAATTAGAGGAATTGGAGGATAAGCATAAAGGAGACCCGTGGGCCAATTGTGGATCAAAGTGACTCTTGGTGACTCCCTGAGAGGGGGAAAGAGGGCAAAGTAGCTGCTGCATTTTGTGTTTGAGGGGGAGGCGAAAAGGTCACAGCATGGCTGGCCCCAACGGCTGAAAATTTCCGCTGCCACACTCAGGTTGAGAGACACTTGTGAGGACGGATAATGCATGTGCTCAGCCTGTCCGCAATCATGTTGGAGCTCCCCAGGATAGGCATTGCGATCAGAAAGCGGTTGGAAGCTATCGCCCACTGCCAGATTCTCATGGCTTCGTGACGTAGGGGGTAGGATTTGGTCCCTCCCTGTTTATGTACCAGACCATGGACATGTTGTCCGACTGGACAGCAATCTTTCCGGATGGAATGAGCAGATGAAAAGCTTGCACTAGCACCACTCAATTCCAGGACATTGATATGCAAGTTGACCTCTACATCGGACCACGTGCATTGGACTGACTTTCCCTGGAAGTGGCCCCCCCTACCCCATCAGGGAAGCATCCGTGGTCACCGTGGTGCTGGGCTGGGGAGACTGGAAGGGGCGACACCAAAGATTTTCATCCATACTCATCCTCCAGAGGAGATCTAGTTTGCAAGTGTTGGTGATGAGAATCTGTGAGCTCAGTGGGTGAAGAGTGGGTATCCACTGGGCCTGAAAGAGCCACTGTAGTAATCTCATGTGTAGTCTGGCTAAAAGAACAATAGGGATTGCTGCAGCCATAGATCCCAAGGCTTGGAGAACTTCCCTTGCAGACACCTTCCTTCGACAGAGTATCACTTGAACTTGTGCCCTTAGTCACTGAAGCCTGTGGAGAGGAAGTGAGATCATGCTTGACTGGGTGTTGAATATTGCCCCTACGAATTTCAGTTGTTGTGAGGGTTGAAGGTTGGACTTCTCCCAATGTATGGTGATGCCTAGTGACTCCGCTAGAACCAGGGTGTAGCGGAAGGCCCTGACCAGAAGACGCTTGGTGGGGGTTGAGGGGAGCCAATCAAATAAGTACGGAAACACCTGGAATCCCTGAAGTCTCAGATGAGTTGTTACCACTGCAAGGCATTTCGTGAACACTCTGGGGGCCATCGAGAGAACGAAAGGCAGGGCTCTGAATTGGTAGTGATTGGCTCCCAACCGGAAGCGAAGGAAGCTCCTGGAGTGCTTGTCCATCTTGATATAGTAATACGCATCCCGAAGATCTAATGAGCACATCCACACACCCTCCTGGTTTGAATCGTGACCATGCAGGATTTTGTCTGAACTACCGATTTGTTTAGTTGGCTGAGATCCAGAATGGGCCTCCTGTCCCCTGTTGAGTAGAACCCTGATCTGCACTGATCTGGGGGGACCTGTTGGATGGCTTGTTTTTGACATAGCTTTCGTATTTCGGAAGCTGCCTCTTCCCTTTGACTGGGTGGAACATCTGGAAGGGATTTCGGAGGTCTTGGACAAGCTATTAGGCGAATATGGTAGCCTCTGGTAATGATTCTCTGCACCCACTGATCATTTGTAATGGAGAGCCAGGCAGTTTGGTGCAGAGAAAAACGCGCCCCGATTGCTTCCAGTGGAAAGCAATCGGGCAGCACCTCAGGAGTGCTGATATGGTCTACCCAAGAAGGAATCTCTGGAGCCCTGGTTCTGGGGACCCCATCTGCCCCAAAAGGGATGTCCTCCATTATTGGAACTCCCTCTGCTTCTGAAGGAGTTTTCACCACATGCGTCTTGGAAAGGACCTTGAGACTTCGTGTGCCACATCTTCCCGCTCCTCTGGTTCCTGGAAAAGGAACGCTGAGGTTTGGAAAAGCGCAGGCCAATGGCAGACAAGGTCTTTCCGTCTTACTCGCACCTGGCTATTGTATCCTTCACCTTGGCACCACAGAGCTGATGGCTCGATAGGGGCATTTAAAAAGGAAGACTGGAAGGAGTCCGTGAGGTCACAAATGCGCATCCAGGAATGACGTCTCATGACTACGCCTGCACCCGCAGCTCTAGCTGCTCCTTCGGTTGCGTGTGACAGCAACCTCATGGAAGAATTGGATATTGACTCTAGTGTGGTAAGTTGGCAAGTTGGGAAGCCACTTTATCTCGTGCTCCATCCGATACTTGGCCCGCGAGGGTTCCAGAGAGTTCGGAGATAAGATCTCTCTGGAGCCTCGAAAAATGTGCCAAAAAGTTCAGAGACCTAACTGCAAAGGTCGCTGACTCAAAAACTCGCTTCCCTAACCTGTCCACTGCCTGGGACTCTCTGTTGGGTGGGTGAACAGCAGGACTCTCTTCAGCAAGGACCTTTTTAGTGGCTACCGCCACCACCATAGCGTCCACTGGCAAACCTCTAGACCAATGGGGTTGAACCTCTGGAGGGGAAAGTACCTTGTCTGATCTCCTGGGGATGGCCTCGACGGAGTCCGGGTTCTTCCAAGCTCGTTGCACGATGAACTTAACCAACTCATTGGGGGGGGGGGTCACCCAAGAAGTAGAGGGCCGAGACTGAAAGACCTGCAGGAATATGGATTCCTCCAAGGAAGGGTTGGGGGCTTCCAGTCACCCCTCTGTTTCAAGATTTCCATGATGTCTCCTTCGACATCATCAGGGGGTGACTGTGGGGACCGTTCCCAATCATCGTAGTCCATATCTTCCACGAGGGACTCCTTTGGGGAGTCCATGTATTTCCTCTTTCACACCCGTTTCCGAGGGGGTTCTTCAGTGGGAGCATCCGAAGAAGACCCAGAAAGGGAAATACCCTGGGTAGGGGTTTCCTGGGCCTTGTGCTCTTGGAGTCCTGGGGTGGGTGATCTTTGACAGCTGCAGCTCAGAAAGAACTGGGGGAATAACCAATGTAGGAGGATTGCTAGAAGCAAGCACCCTCTCCATCACCTGGAAAGTGGGCCCAACTGAAGAGGAGTGGGAGCCCGAAACCGAAGAAGACAAAATCGGAACCAGGGTCACACCCCACTCAACATGGTCAGGCCCCCGAGGATGGAGCCTCAAGCAAACTCAGAGCGGTAGTCACCCTTGGATCTGACGTCGGGAACAACAACACCGTCTGAACCAATACTGGAACTGGAGGTTTCACCAAAGTATGAGATTAAGGGAGGGTAGGGGCCTAGGGGCCTCAGACATTGTAGTTGTCGGCACCGAGGAAGGGGGTCCTCTAGAAAACATTGGATAAATGAGCCTTCGAACAGAGGGATCCAAGGGAGGAGAGTAAGTAGGGGTCGCTGGAGTAATGGACCCAAAGCCTGGAGTGGGACAGGGTCTAGGCGGATTTAAAATTCCCCTGGCAGTCAGCAGCTGGTCAAATAAGCGCACCACATTCAATTCTGAAAGGCTCCTGGTGGATCTTACCGATGCCCCTAAGGGGGAATCAGGCCGGTCCAAAAAGGGGCTGCAGGCTTGTCCGGCAAACGAGTCCACAGTCGACGAATATCAGGTCTGCGGTGTATCGCAGAATGGCACCGATGATTCCAATTTAGAAACCGGCAACAACGGTATGGTTGGAGCCGAGAATGGGCTCGAAGCCGAGGTCACAACGGGGGTGGATGATAAAATCAGCACCAAGGTTGATGTCGGAACAGGTATTGGAGCGGAAATGGGTGATGTCAGTGCCGAGACACAAACAGACAAGTTGATTGAAACCGAGGCAAAAGACGGCACTGTAGTCGGTGCCGGGGTAGGCACCAATGAGGCGACCTCTGTAAGCTTCGCTGGAGCTGAACTCGGAACAGATGTAGTAGTCAGAACAGAGGAAGCAGTACAGTGCTCTGAGGAAGACTTTTTGGGCCTTGTGTTTATGGCTTTTACCTCTGTCACTGGACAGTGAAGAGGGGGTCAGAGTGAGGACGTTTCTTGTCCACAGAAGGAGGGGATGAGACCTTCTTCGCAGAAATAGCCTCCAAAAAAGGCGAAGCAAGCAGGCCCTTCAAAATCTGTTTATTCCGACATTCATTCAGCATCCATTGACTGAAGCTAGCACAAATATCACACGGGGGTTTCACCAACAAATGCAGAACCCCCAAACAGTACACACACTCTTCATGGAGGTCACTATTCGAAAGTTTACCACTGCAAGAAGAGCAGTGCTTAAACCCCGTAGTTCCCTTCTTTTCAGACATAACAGAACACACACTCACGCAAAAGGGAAAGAAAGAGGAAAGAGGAAATGAAGAAGTAAAGAAGAGAGGAAATACCAACAATGGTAATATGATACCATTAGGGCAAAAAGTTAGAAAATACCAACAATGGTAAGAAAGAGGTACTTGTGGGTAGAGCTTAGAAAATATAGATATAAAAAAACAGACTATAAACAGGAAAAAACTTTTACAAAACTTGTAAATGTACTTAGCTGGAGAGCTCAATGAAATGCTGCTATATGGCTGCGCGGCAAACGAGACCTGAGGTAACTGAGTAAAGGGCATTGTGGGTAGCAGCTTAGCTCGAGAGTTTTTTGGTGCACGCAAGCTTGATATAAGGCCGACTCGGTTCTGAGGGCTCGGAACTGAACCCATCAGTGATGAACAGGAAGAAGATTAACAACTTCAGATCACTTATTCCCATAAGTGCCCAGGATGCTCTGAAAAATATGTAAACTAGTGGCTGCTTTAATGTAATTTGGTAGTCTATTCCATGCATAATCTGCTCCCTCAAGAGAGCCAATTAGTACACTTTTCACTCCTACTGAATCATCTTTACAGCTTGTCTGATGATTCACTACTTTTTGATAACCCCAAACATTCCTAGAGGTAGCTATTTCTAAATGCCCTACATACCTGAATAAGGTCTCCTCTTAAATATCTATACGAGACACTGTACAAGTTCAGATATTTTAGTCTTTCATGACAACTTAAATTTTCATATCCATAGATGCCCCTTTTTCATTGTACTCTTTCCAGTTTAATCATGCTTGTTTTCTTCTAAGATTTCCATATTGTTATTCCATACCCAAGTAACTAACAAACAATGACTTTATCATTTCGGATTTCCTAGACTTTATAAATCTTTTTATAACTACAATCTATAGTTCTATAACAATCATTAACCAACTGGCTGATATGATTAGAAAAACTCAAAGCTGGATCTACCCACATACCCAGGTCCTTAGATGAAGCTACAGTTTTAATCACTGTGTGCTGTATTAAATATTCACTTTTCAATTTATGTCTCCCAAATCTCATATAATTAATTTTTGATATATTTATCAGCATATTATTCTTCTGTTCCCAAATGGTCAATTTTGTCAAGTTCTTTTGCAGACAAGCCTTCTCTGTAGCACATGCAGTCAGTTTAACCAATGTCAAGTCATCTGCATAGAGACTGTAGAAAACCTCAGATGAAAAAAATAGATACGAAAGATACAATCTAAACAAGTATGGGCCTAGGACAGAGCCCTGTCAGACACCTTGACTGTACCCAAGAATTTCACCTGCCCAACTGCTGTATGACTTGCCATGTCCTATTTGTAAGCCATTCAGCTATCAATACCTAACTGTTCTAATCGATCAGTGTTTTGTGTATGACCCTGTCAAATGCTGAAATAAAATCTATATAAATTACAGCACAAGTTTTCATTCATAGCTGTTATTACATTGTTATAGAACACCATGTTACAGGTGGTAATAGATCTATTTTCAACATATGCACGCTGATAAATGGCTTCAAGTCCCAACCTTTCCAACTCCGACAGTAATTTATCCACTATTACCTTCTTCATTATTTTTTCTACAACATGAAAGTAGACTTAAGGGTTTGTATGACTCTTGGTTTGTCCTTAAAGATGGGTTTAATAAGTGCATGTTTCCAGGTTTGAGGAATCTCTCCATATTTATACAACCTAGTAAATAGCAGATATAATGGTATTAACCTTTCTTTATTTCTACAAGTCTTTTGGGTTTCTAATACTAAAACAGGAATGGACCCCATTCCTAAGTCAAAGTACAATTAAAGTTCATGAAATTAGCATTGTATCAATCTTTGATGTCAGCCAGAAGTGCTCTTAGCAGCACCTGCAATGTGCCCAGTAATGACACTTCCTGCAATTCGTAGACAGTTACATGTACCGGCAACATATCTAAATAAGACTGTAGATTCTTTTTTAACATACCCGTAGTTCTTACTACTATTCAAAATGCCTGGGTATCTTTCTTCCACATTGCTCTCGTTTCTGCCTGCAAATCCTGATATTTTATGACTTTGTGTCTCTCTGTATGCAAGACACTAGAGTCACTGGGTGTGGTGATTTCAATGATCAATGCTACTTTTGTCTTCTTTTCATGGACCGCTAAATCTGGAATTCTAGCATCTATCTTTTGAACTGTTGGTAATGAGTGATCTCATGTGATGCAGACTTCAGCATTTTCTTTAATGCGTTGTGGCTCATGTTTCCAACGTTTTTCAACCACTTCAATAACATAATGTTTGCACAATCCCCAGTGCAACAGTCTTGCCACATTATTATGCCTTTCAGTATACAGTCCTTCTGCACTTAGTATGTCACAACCAGCAACGAGGTGTGCAACTGTTTCCAATTCTGTTTTACGAAACCTACATTTGTCTGTTTCTCCCACATGTTCAATGGACTTTGCAAACAAATGTGAACATAGCCCACTATCTTGGGCCACCAATATTAACCTTTCATCTCTTGGTTTGAATTTGCCTCTCCTTAACCATTCCTTTCTTTGATTCTGAACAACATGAGGTTCTTCCATGAGTTTCCTATACTTACAGCTATATTTATTCATTTTCCACATTTCTTGCCTTCTCATCTGGTCCTTCACCTTATATTCTTTCTTTTATTTTTTGGCACATTCAGTTGCTGCCTAATTTTTATCTACTTCTGGTTTGACTTCCATTCCTGCTTGATACCGACGTGCTTCTGCTAGATTAAACAGAGAAATCATCTTAGATTTATTCTCCTCATGTTTCAAAACTTTCACTATGTTTGGGTCTTGTGAGGTCAGCAGATATGTGTGCAGCCCCACGATTGCAGATCTATACATGCAATCAGTTTCAAGGAGGCCCATATGTCCTTCGGAACGGGAAATATATAATCTTGGTATGCACTGATTTTTATAAATCATTTGGTGAGCGTGAAGCATCCTTCTTATTTTTCTGTCTAATTTATCCAACATATTTTGTGTTTTGGGGCCAGTCAATCACTGCAAAACTGTAAGTTAGGTCAGGAAGAGCAAATTGGTTTATAGCTTGAATTTTGCTCCTAGATGTCAACACTGTTTTCAGGATTAATTTGAGTCTTCTAAAGTATTCCTTACTAAGTTTTATTCACATTTGTTCAGGTTTTATTGTTGATTCTTCATCAAGTACCAAACATGTATACACTCCCTCTTGCTCAAGTTCTTTTATATTGCATTTTTGTTCTAAACTGATGTTTTCTTGGTGCTGCAGTTTTCTTGCTTTAAATGTTGCTTTTGCACATTTATCAAGACCAAATGCCATTCTTATACCATCTGAAAATGTTTTGAAAACTTGCAGTTGTGCTTTCAGTTCCTCATCTGATGAGCTATACAGTTTTAAATCATCGACAAAGAGAAGATGAGAAGTCTTTACGCTGTTGTTTTTAGGAGCCAAATTATAGCCATGGCCTAAGCGGTTAAGTGGACAGCTTAATGGGTTAAGGGCAAGACAGAACAGCAGCGGTAACACAGAGTCACCCTGGAATATCCCCCTTTGAATTTTTATTCCTGGGATAATAATTTGTCCTTTATCGTGGCTTAATTGCAAAGTGGTCTGTCACTGTTTCAAGGTAACTATAATGTAGTCGATCAGTGTAGGGTGTATCCTATACATTTTAAGCCCTCTTTTATCCATGAATGTGGGATACTATCAAATGCTTTGTTTGTAGTCAATCCTATGCCATACTTAGATTCTTCCCCTTTTTACATTTCTCCACTATGCCTTTATTTAACAATAAATGATCCTTTGTTCCACATGACTTTTTTTATTGCCCTTTTGTTCTATTGCCATAATTGAATTTTCTTCTAAATAACTATAAACTCTGTCACCGTCACTTCCAGTGTACAGTTTACATGTCATCAGAAGGCAAGTTATTAGTCTATAATTTTTAGGGCAGCTTGCAGGTTCACCCTTAAGGAGAAGCATTGTTTTTCCTGTTGTTAGCCAAGTTGGTGTCTGTTCGAGGTTTGCATATAAATAGTTTTTACTCATGGCTAAATCTTCGTGCAAAGCTGTTAACACTTTTAACCAGAAGTTAGGTACTGCATTCTGGGCCTGGGGTTTTCCAATTAGAGGCTTTTCTTAACTTTGTTTCAATCTCTCTGGCTGTTACTTCAGCCCATTTCATATCCTGTACCTTTAAACTTCTTATTCTTTCTTTTACTCACAGGATCTTCATAGATACTTCTCCAAAATGTATCTATTTCTTCTTTTTTTAGTGGTCTTTCAATTCTTTTTACCTTGTTTCCCAATTCTCTATAAAACTTTTTTGGGTCATCAATAAATTGCTTATTTTATACTTTTCTTTTATATTTACCTGCCTATCTTCTAAGTTTTTCTGCCTGTGCTGAGATTTTTACTTTATTTGCGATAGTGCATGATAGATCCTAATCTGTTCTAATACTGGGCATTGCTTTTCTCACGTCTATCTTTCTAAGTATTTTTGTGGATATGTTTCCTCTTCTACACTCTTCTAACAGTGACACTTCTTGTCTTAATTGCTTTATAGTTTTCTCTATTCCATACTTCCATGATGGTATTTGATTTCTCCCCTTCCTTTCCCTCACTACCCTGTCTTCTTGTGGTAGACCTTTATCAGTTATTAATTTAGTTGTACAGTAACATATTCTGTTTACTTCTGTTATATCGCATAAATCTCTATGGACAGTCCTAATTACTGTGTTCATTTGTTTTATCAAACTTCCAACTTTTTGGGTTTTATTGATCTTCTAGAGTCTATTTCTTTCACTGATCTTAATATGTATATCTCTATTAAATCAAGCAACTCTTCCCTTAGCTCATTTCCTTCTAAACTGTGGGCACATTTTTTGTTTTCCATTTCTTGTGGGCATTCTATAGAAAGTTCAGTAGCATCTTCCTGTGGCACATTCTCTTCAATTTCATCCTGTGCCATCTTTTGTTCTGTCATATGGGAACTCACTGGCCTATCACTCCTTAACACTGACTGTGTCAGAGTTTCCACAGTTTCTTGCTCCTTCCCTTGTTGTCCAGCTTCAGGTGAACGTTTATACTGGTTTCCTATGGAAGGCTCCAAAATATCTTCATATGGCACCTGACCAATGGTTCTGTAAGTTTTTGCTGAAGTGCTCCCAGGTCATTATTACTAATTCCATCTCCACCCTAAACTTTGTTTGGATCCAGTTTGCACAGTTCTTTTTCAATATAATCTAATTTGATTCCAGTATCTGAGGTCATCTGGATGCCACTAGGACTTCTTATTATCCTCTTTGTGGAACCAAACTGTTTTCAATAAGATTTTGTAAATACATCTACAACATGTTCTGTCTGAGAATAAATTTTATAATCTACACACAGATTATCTATGTGTACGTCTTTACTCCTTTCACATCTTATGTATCTATAAAATATTTTCCTATTATGCTCAATCTCTGTATATAAATTTACTTCAAAATTTTCTTGATCTTGTCTCACACTATGCTTAATTGGTTTGTCCAGTTTGTTTATTTCAGTTTTCAAAGTTGCAGTTCAACTCTTTCATTTCTTATATTTTTGTCCCTTACTTTAATGAAGTATCTTGTACTTATGGAAATATATCCTCCTGACATTGTGTGACTAGATCCTGACGTTAAACTTTTTTTGATTTTTTTTTTTTTTTTTGCATTCAAACAATTTCTCTTTCAAAACTCTCCAAATTCCTTATGCAGTTTTCACACTGAATGCACAACTCCAATTAGTTTACATAATGACTGTTTTGTTTCCATATAATCTGCTATTAATCTTCTGTAAAATGGTTTAGATTTCAGTTTGGCAGAATTATCTAGCCTTCTGTAAAATGGTTTAGATTTCAGTTTGGCAGAATTATCTAGCAACAAATTAATCTTGACATGAAGTAACAGTAATTTCCTTAGGAACACAAACAATGTCTAGTATGTTCTGTTCCCTGATATATATTTTGTTCACAATCTGAAGGAATTGTTCCTGAACATATATTTTGAATAATTTCCTTACTAATGTTGTTGAATCAGTATTATTCCAGTCTGTTTCAGGTAAAAGTCCCCAGCCACTATTTCCCTCTTGTGTATCATATAAGAAATGTATGAATTCCTGTAGTCATCAGCACTTGACTTAGGTAGTCTATACACTCCAACATTTGTTATATGTTCCAGGGTTGTCTTTGCTATCACAATTACAGAATCAATTGCACTGGTGCTATCATTGAAATGGTATTAATCACACGTCTCATAACTACCTTTAATCCCCATCATAACACCCCACTTGATCTTTTTTAGAATGTCTGTTACAGTAAAGACATTTATACCCTTACAGAACTGGTTTCCAGTCACTGTTCTTTAACCATGTTTCACTAACAATACCAACATCACTCTTGTGGGAACACAGCAAATTTTTCAATTAAAAAAAAACGTCATTATTAATGCTCTTAGCGTTAACAACCATCAGAGATGCATCAAATGTTGCTGTCTGTGAATTGTTAACTTTTTGACCTGGTAAAATTCCCGTCTTGTGTCTGTCAAATATTGCAAAATATCTGCTGCAAAAATTCTCTTCCCTGATCTTGACAAGTGCATGCCATCCTGTCTGAACACGTGGGCCCAAAACTAGGTTCAGATACTTTATACATTTCCATTTTTTAAAACGGGATTTTTTTTTCCATATAGGTTTTTACCCCCAAAAAATCTTTTCATTCACCGTGACCTGACTCTCCTCTCTCTATATATGATTTGTGTAAAATACGTCCTAACACGAGTACAAGCTATACTACCTAAGAGGGCTGTAAGTGCCCTAACAGAGAGAGACTTATGGATGAGATAATTTGTACCAACATGAATAAAAACAGATCTGTACTTCCTTACATTGAGGCGTTCCAAGGCTTGTCTCACATTCTCTAATTTTGCTCCAGGCAAGCATAGCACTATTCAATGTTCATTATCTTCTTTGCAAATATAAGTAACAATTTTCTCCAATAATTGAACCTGCAATTACAAGAATATCTTTTCTGACCAGATCTGAAGAATTTTCAAACGTCTAATTTGGTAATATCTGCCCTTTGACTTGTTACAAAGGAATGATATTTATCACCATTAGTTTTATTAATCCCACCATTTTCATTGCTTATATTATGTATTTGAAGCATACAATTCTCATCCAGCTGGCTTTGGACATTCACAGCTTGAGCCATGTTATCAATGTCTGTCTTTCTCAACTTTTTTCTTACAGTAATGTTCTTCAATACTTCTATGTTCAATTTTTATTTCTTCCTTTTCACCTACCCCTTGCCTCTTTCTTCTACCTTCTCTTTTGGAAAAATGATGCCTTTTTGTATAGACTAAAGGTTTTCTGATAGAAAAATGTTATCATTCCCTGTAATCTGTGTACATAACAAAGCAGTATCCTTTTTAGTTTGTATTCTCTTTGCTTTACAGACATTTATCAATTTCTTTTTCTTCTGTGTTATGTATTGTGAACTTCTTCCATTCTTTCTTTTTTATTTCTTCCTATACTCTCTGAATCCCCAGGTTGTTGGATACTTGCATCTAGAATTCCAAAGCTGTCAGTGGCATTATCTTGTTTCACAGTGGTTGAGTGATCTTTACAGACAGTAGATACTACCTTTCCTAAATGTGTTCTACTTGCTCTTTGTCTAACATCATTTATCTCACCAATCCAGTCATTAATATATGTAACAACAGTTCTCCAAGCCATGCCAATTGCACAAGTGCAATCATCATCAGTAAGTCTAGATTTGCTACTAGTAATGGTAAGCAAATCATCCAACTTTTGACATTAGGAACACAGATCACAAGTGCTATAAGGTGTTACCTTTAAATATACATAGTATTTATTCCACTGTGCACGATATTTGTACTTTAGCAAACAATTAATGGCATATTCATTTAAGAAATCCATATTCAGCTGCAAATTAATAAAAACGTTTAAAATACAAGAATAATCAAAATCAGTTATCACAAAATTAAAACAGAATTTAAATTAACTTCTATGAGAAAAATCACAAAAACAATACAGAACTAAATATTAAATTAAGTACAATAAAGTTGTTGCTCTGAACTTACAAGTTGTGAAAGTCACACAAAAGCTGGAAATCCTTTACATTGCATACAGTTGAACCTCTTTTTAACAATAAGGATCAATAAATCACAAACCAAGACAGGACTGTTTAGATAAGCAATAGATTCAAATGTCTAGCATTATTGACTGACTGTAATCCTCAGTGATTTGCCAACAATAATTTTACTAGGTACAGGGCCAAAACATGAGTTAAAATTTGTAACAGCTGAGAGCTATGCAATATGCACACAATCCACCTTCAGGTAAGAACCTAGGAGTACAATGAGGGTGACATCCACTGACATGGACGAAAGGATAATAGATGTTGGGGAGGTAGAGAAGAATAGCTACAGAAGTGATAAAACCAGCTTAAACTTCCAGAATGAAAGACACGTTTCCTCACAGGAAAAAAAGGCAGCCTCTTTCAGGATGTGCCATAACTGCCATCTTATAAAAGGGTCTTTCTGCTAACTCTAAGGAGCTCGCCTTCAGTGTTTACACTTGCAGATTTATTTTAATACACACACACACACACACACACACACACACACACACACACACACACACACACACACACACACACATTTTTTACATTGTAAAATGCTTGGGATACAAGCAGGTGACTACTTTAAATAAAAAATAAAGAATTGAGAGGAGCAAAGGCAGCTCTCTTAAACTGAATGGGAAATCCTTGTTAGGAAGGATCTGCACAAATGTACAAGAGGAGCAAGGATGGCAGATGATAACAATCACAAACCATGCAGAGAGTGCCCAAATGTCTCGTTTGCCCCTGGGATTAACCTACGTTTTCAAACAAGATTACTGAGGATCATATAATGTGGCATTTCTGTTGAACAGCGAGTCAAAAGAGTATTATTAAATAAAAGAACAAAAATTATTATTAAAATATTGAGATACAAAAGTAAGTAGAAAATCTGAATTTAGTAGTATAAGCAGCACTCTTTGAGGAATAGGTATGCTAATATTTTCTTCTAAATAGGTTCAGCAAAAAAAATATCTAAACGTATGAGTATGGTATATTCTTATACCAAGACTGTGTACTTTTTTCTCACATCAAGGTGTCTTACAGTTAAGTACACTGGGTTACACTGAAAGTAAATTTTCTGTCCTTGAAAAATAAATGAGTTTATCATATCTTTTTTTCATTCTTAAAACTGTACTTTTCAATAAAAAATGAGTAACGCAAAAGAAGTTTGCTTCAATATGTTGGTTATTTATTTTGCTAAAAATGTAGCCAGTGTTTCCAGGGGCAGGTGTTGTAAGTTGAGTCTAACACAGTATTGCCCCATGAAATGTAATTTGCATAATTAGTTCAAATAAGGGTGTATGCCATAATTTCAGCATGAGCACTTGCTATCCTAAGGCAGCCTTCTTCTCCCATAAAACACCTGCTAGATAAAGTCTCAATTGATCCACTGATCTGGCTTTGTAGTTCAAAAGCCACAATTATGACTGTAAATAAACCAGTCCAAACAGCAGTGTTTACAGTCAGGTTGGCAGCTGCATTGTTTGCTTGACAATGACTTGCTTTTAATGCCCGTTTACACAGGCTGTAGTTTCAATGAACAGGCTTTCTGCTGGAATTTCTGTTGACATGACCAAAGTAAACATTCGTGGGGGAGGACTCCAGATCCTGTATAAAGAACATTCCTCTGCACATCCCATTTACACAGACTGCCTTACGGCTTAAGGAACAGAAGCCTCACATGTCAACTGTCAACATCCTGTATCACCTCAATACAGCCCCTGGCAGAAAGAATTCTGATGTTTGTTCTGATACAGCATTTTACCTTTTGACCTCATGAATTAAATGAGATACCTTATAATTAATGCTGCAGTCAGATGTAATTCCCTTACTTATTACTTGTATTTATTTAGGAATACATTTTTTAGCTGGGCAGATAAGCTGATCGATAAGGAACTATTTTAGTCACCTCTCCCAGAGTTCAATTAAGTTATTACTTTCACTACATGAAACCTTAAATACTTCACAGATTAATAAATAGCAGCATGTTATTATGTACCTTTAAGAATACAACAGGATGTAACAGAAAGTTAACCGGACTGCCCAGAGAGTGGATAATACAGAAGAGCTCTTCTCAATGATGTATCGGTCATAAACAAAAGGAAAATCATCAATACTTCTCTCCATACTATGTCATAAATCAGGGACTTTTTGTTTTAACCAAAAAAGTGGGTGTCTCCATGGAGGAAGGTGTTCCAATACACACACACACACACACACACACACACACACACACACACACACACACACACACACACAGTGTGTATCCTAACATTTAGAACACATCCACTGCCTGAAAATGCTTAAAACATGTGAACGTGCCCACAAGTATTTTAAAGCCCAATGTGTGTGTGTATGTATGCACACACACATTAATACAAATGGATTCTGCCACAGGACATGCATCACGCAAAACACTGCAAATTATATCTACTGAGCTTTTTCAGAGACAGAAAGTCTATCTGGCTTAAATCAAAGAAATAGTGAAATCAGAAAAAAGGATGGAACAGAGTGGAAAAGGAAAAATGCATAATTAAAGTTTTTTTTTTAGATGACACTGTTTATGTTTCATATTCCCCAAAGAGCTCTATATTACAGAAATTATCAATTTTGTAAAACAAAAAATCATCTACTTAACTTCACAGAGCAGTCCTTAATGAAGTACCATGCAAATGACAAACTGCTTTACCTGCTAAATGCTTTGGCAAAGTAGGCTACCAAAGCTGGGTCACATTTTTTTATGAATACTGTTATTTAAAAAGGTTTTATACAACATCTCTAGAGGGAATCAATTATTAATTATGAATGTTTTTTGATCAAACTGAATCGGTTGACTGTTTTCACCCATTCACAGTTCGCCAAATGTTAAGTCAGTGTAAGTGTATGTAATGGTGAGGTTAAGGGCTCTCTCTCAGTGCTGTGCAAGCTTGGAGTTGGTACATATAATTAGTGGAGGGTGCTGGGGGGTGGCGGCTTGCCCCTCACAAAAATAAGAGAAAGCTTTTTTATAAAATGCATACTTGCAGTAAAGTGCATTCAGTGAAGTGGAATCAGTCTTGATTGTCAGCTTCAGGTGCTTTCAAATTTTTTAACTAGAATCCTCTAGACGTGTTACCTCAGGAATCTGGGGCAAAGCCAAAAAGAATGAGGAACAAAATGCTTCAAATCAGGGGTATTTTTCTGAAGTTTTGAATGACCGTCTCAAAAATATTTGCAATTTTCAGTTTCAAATGTTTAGGTAGTTGAATGTAAGCCTCACTGGCATTTTTCAAGGTACTTCTACTACTTTATTGACTATAATCCTCAATAATTTACCTGAAAATAAAGGAGGCAAGACAGGGAGAGTTGGAAGTGGGGGATTGCAGTGCTTTATACGGTCTTTTTTTTCATTTATTTGATGACAGTGACAGGTGAAATGTATTCATTCAAAAAGTCTCTATAATTTATCAGTACGTGTGTATGTGTTTCCTTGTAAATGTGTACGACTCTGTCTCTGCACATATATGTGCGAAACTCTGTGTGCTGATATTAAATACTTATGCAACTTATATTTTTGATGGAAAATAGTTTTGCTACAGCAACTTTGATGCATTAGGTGAAGGAACTATTTTTCATCAAAATATAACAAAAAATGTATATACTACTAAAAAAGTTAATATGAAACTATTTAACTGACAGCTTATTGTTTAAGCATGGAAATGCCTTCTGGGGGTTGCTGTTGGGAAAATAACTCCTTTCCAAGAGTTTGTAATTTTTACTTTTTAAATAACAGTATTCATAAAAAAAGTGACCCAGCTTTGGTAGCCTACGTTGCCAAAGCATTTAGCAGGTAAAGTTGCATGCTTATTGTTCAAATACTACTAGCTGAAGAAAAGCCTCTTTGGATCAGAATTCTTGAGGAAAGAAGTTGAGAGGTATATGATCTCTCTCTCACACACTGATAAACATGTTTGATTTTTTTTGCTTATTTTTTTCACCTCACGAAATGCAGCTTCTTTTAAACTGTGCAAAGTTTGAGTTTTGAGTAAAATGGTAAGTCCTTGTGACTGCGACAGCTGTTACTTTTGCTGAGTTTTTTTTTTTTTTAGTAAATTTTTTTTATTTTATGGTCATTTACAGCTAAGGAAAATTTAATGACTGAAAAATGACAGCTGTTTGCATTTTTTTTCTGTCCCTGCTTCATGGCAGCTTAATATGTTGCCATGAAGTGGCGGACTTGTTATTTTTTTTTTCTTGGCTTTATCTATACAGTAACACCTTGTTGGAGAAAGTACACTTGCCTCACACTTGCCACAATTGTAGATGTTCAAGTAGAATAATGTTGTAGTACTGATTCTTGGGTCTTCTTGCCATGCAGAACCAACCAACAGGCCCGAGTTCCAAAGCCGTTACATAATCCATAAATGACAGACATCTAAAGATAGACAACAGGATATAAGAAGGGCGTCCATTGGTACCATCGTCAGATCTAAGCAGTGAAAGAGCAGTCTGATGCCCAAGGACAGCATGACCTCCCCAGTTGTCTGGATTTAAATGAGAAAGAGGAGAAGATGTAGGAGGCACAGAAAAGGTGACAGAGATAAGAAGACTACCCACAGGAAAAGCTCATCTGCCCTTCGCACCCAGTAAGAGGGAGAAGTGGTCAACAGAAAGAGGGACTGGAGGGTGGGAGTGTGTACAGCAACACCGATCTCCTCGAACATCTACAGTTATGTTAAGTGTGGCACAATTGTACGTTCTTCATAGTCATTGTTGCAGTACTGATTCTTGGGAGGACTCTCAAAGCTAAAAGTTGGGTAGTGGGTCATCTGTATGACCTTAGAAAATAAGATTTTGCAGAATGGCAGTAGTGAAACCCGCTCTAGCCCTGGAGGAGTTACGGATTTACCTAGGTTATCGTGTTTTGTTAAGGTGTGCATTGAGTTCCATGTTTTGTGAAGGTGTGCATAGAGTTCTATGTGGCTACCTCTAGGATGACCTGGGTGGGAACTCCTTGGATGAAAGTAGTAGTAGTCACCCACATCTGGTGGAGTGGGCCTTAAAATGCCCAGGTAAACACTTCCATGGTGTGAGTAACGGACTTAATGCAGTTAGCTATCCATTTAGAGATGGTTTGTTTGGAGGCAGGCTTGCTCTATTTACCCTCTGCAAAAGCCACCAGCAATTCCTTTGCTCATATGAACCTTTTGTGCTATCCAGATAGTAACTGATCTGCCTGAGCACATCCAGGGAGTGGAGGACTTGCTCTACCCTGTTCTATGGACTTGGGTAGAAGACTGGTAGGTGGACAGTCTGGTTTAAATTAGGTTCTGATACAACCTTAGGCATAAAGGAAGGGTTTGTTCTGAGGGTGACCTTATCTTTGTGGAAGACAGTGAAAGGTTCTTTACACACAAAAGCTCGTTGCACAGCAACTCTACTAGCTGCTGTTACAGCTAAATGGAAGGTAGTCTTCCAGGTGAGTATCTTTAGCGAGCCAGTGACAGCAGGTTCAAAGCTAGGCAAAATTAATTTTTCTAATACATAATTTAGATCCCATGACACAACAGGATTCCCTCTGAGTGGTCTCAAGTAAATCACGCCTTTTAGAAAAAGTTTTATGTGGGGGTGTGAGAAAACATATGGATCACTAGCAAATAAGATGATATTGCAAAACCATATACCTCAATGCTGGAATAAGAAATTCCTACGTAGAGACACCTGCAGGTACTGCAAGACTGCACTGATATCTGCTCGAGCAGAGTTAGTGTTATTGCTGTGACAACATGTGGAAAATCTTTTCCATTTTGCCATGTATGACTTCCTGGTACTGGGCTTCCTTGCTTCACGTTGAATGGAGAGCATGTCCTTGTGATAGGATACAGTCCTAGTTGTCAAAAAAAATTCTCCAGGCAGTTAACTTGAGAGTGGCTAGGTGGGGGTAGAAGACAGACCTCTTGACTTAGCTGAGGAGATCTATCTCCTCCAGTAAGATGTGAAATCTCCCCTTGCTGACAGTCAGGAGGAGGTATACACTGTGTTATCTAGACCAAAAGGGGGCCACTAGGATCATGCTGGGTCTTTCTGTCATTGAAATGTCCTCATGTGCAACTCTGCAAATGGGATTAGGAGAATGCATGATGCCACTTAACCCAGTATCCTCAGGAATTCTCTTGCAGTGATTAACTGCTTTGAAAGCAGACAGGTCAAAAACAATCTTGTCTTGGGAAAGGAAGGATTTTGGTTGAGTTGAGTGCATGAGGACTCCAAGGAGGATCCTTGTTTGAGGTTTTTGAAGATTTAATGAGAGACCTACCTTCTGAAAACAATTTACAGTGATCTGGAAGGGGTCCAGGGTTTCTGATGTGAATCTTCCCTGAATGATACAGCTGTCTAAGTAGGGATAATTATGAACACCCTGGAGTTCTGCAATGTGCTATCAGAAGAGCAACGCATTTTGTAAAAACTATGGGAGCAGTAGCTAGCCCAAATGGTAAGGCACAGAACTGGAAGTGGAATCTTGTTGCTACAAACTGTAGGTACTTTCTGTGAATGTCTGCAATGGGGACATTGAGGTAGGTATCCTTTAGGTTTATGGCGACCATGGAGGCATCTTGGAAGATCATGGGGAGTAAATTCTAGAACATAAGAATTTTGAATTTTGGTATGTTGAGGAACTTGTTTAGCTTAGTGACGTCCAAGATGGGTCTCCAATTGCCCTCTTTTCTTGGGACTACAAAGATGCTAGAGTAGAAACCTTTTCCTTCTTTTTCTAGATGATAGGTGGTAAGAAGCTTTCTTGCACATTTGGTGGTTTTGGAATGCCCAAGAACATTGCATTTCTCTGGACTGGATATAGTACCCCTTCTGTATAGGTTGGGTCTATATTAGAACACTGAACTTTCAAAATTTCGAGTGTTCTAATATCAAACCCTATTAATCGAAAATTTAAAACATCGAACATACAGAACAGCAAATATTTTCCTAGGGAAAAAATGTTGCTGTTCCAAAACACATGCACACCAAACAAACAACAATCCGCAGACACATACACCTAAACTCTTACACCTAACCCTACACTAAACTATACATACACCACTAACTATCGACTTACCTTAACCCAAACCCTAACCCTAAGGTCCGTCACTATCGCACAGTCACCTCACTCGCCCCCTAACCCTAACTCACCTACCCCGCCCTAACCCTCACGTCCACACAATCGCACACTTACCTAAACCTGACCCGTAACTTTCCACCACAGCGCTGAAAATACCGAAGCAACAGAAAGGGACAACCAAATTCTTTCCCAAAGAAAAAAATACTTTTTCTGTTTATTCGATATTTTCAGCGTTCGCTGAAAACGGGTCGATATTAGAACACTTGAAATTTTGAACATTGGTGGTCTAATATAGACCCTATAGGTTAGCCAAATGGTACCCTGGCTTTTGCCACCCAAGAAAATTATTTTCCTGTGTCCCTGTCAAGCAGAGCCACAGAAGTGATCCCCGGGGTAAATTTCCTATCTCCCATCTAATCATCATGATTTTTCTTGAAGACTGCTAATGAGGAGCTTTGTTTGATATAGATAGGTAGTTTCTTCCAGAGTACGGGAAGTCTCTGGGAGAGGAATCTCTCCCTCCAGCATGTTCTGTTTATTGTGGTGACAAGGTTTAGGTCCCTAGAGTGTGTAGCTCGGAGGGATTGGGATTTCTTTAAGTGGAGCATGTCCAACAGCTCTGGGTTTGACATAGCTTTGTATGTTAGGTAGAGATCGCCTCTGAGTAGGTGATATGTGACAGAATAAAGCTGGAGTTTTTTGAGACGGTCTGCGTAGGGCATCTGTTTGAGCCTGTAATCCTCTTTGTGAGGTATTTCTGTGGCCTTTCCAGTTGTTGTAGATATCTTGTGAGGTACATACCAAAAGGGGCGTTGTACTCTATAATGGGTCAAATGAGTGATGAGTATAGGGGAACAATGACCTCTTTTTTCCTGGATGAGAAACCTTTTGTGATGAGGTGTGCCACGTAGAAGGACTTCCTGACTACTGTGGTGATGTGATTATCAACGGAGAGACTACTGTCCACCTGTGTCCCAAGGTCTCTTATCACACTTTTGGTGTTATGTAGACTACCGCCTATGTGGTAGTTCATGGGTACAGAGTTTTTACCAAAAGGGATGACAATGCACTTTCTGGCATTGAGCTTGAGGCCATGGCTTTGACACCAGGCATCTGTCTCAGTGAGGCCCTTTTGTAGGATGTCCACATCTTTAGGAGCTTTGATTATGGCTCCTAGTTTGCAGTCATCTGCGAACTTTGTTAACCAAAGACCTTCTGTGTTAGCCTGTACTTCAGAGAAGTAGATACCAAACAGGAGAGGACCCAGGACTGAACCCTGTGGTACTCCACTTGTCACTGGTCTGAAGTTGGATTTAGAGTCTGCTACTTTCACAGTGTGGGTTCTGTCAGTGAGCCAGTTGGCAACCCATCTTGTGACATAGGGATTTATACCTAGTTTAGTGAGTTTATCTATAATTCCAGAGTGGGGGATGGTGTCTAAAGCCTTGGCGAGATCTAGATAGGCTGTGTGAACCACCTTAATCTCATCTATGGCTTTGGTGACCGCTTCAAAGAATTCTATAAGGTTTAGGAGACATGATCTGCCTTTTACAAACCCGAACTGGGTAGGGTCCAGAGTTTGGAGATTACAAATGTCATTGTTTATAAGTTCCATGGTGATACATTCTATAGCCTTGCAGACCAGGCTTGTCAGGCTAATGGGGCAGTAGTTCCTGGAGTCCGTGGTGGCTCCTCCTTTGTGGAGTGGGATAACCATTGCTGTGTGCCATTCAGTAAGCACAAAGCCTGAGGTGGGGATATGATTGAACATGGTACTTAGGTGGGGGTGCCAGTTCGTTCTGTAGTTCATGTAGAATGCAGCCTGGGATGTTGTCAGGTCCCATGGATGCTGTGTTACTGGCTTTGGAGAGTGTTTTTTTTTACCTGTGCAGCCGTGGTTACAGGAACTTTGCATTCTTCCGGTATCAAGATGGGCCCTTTAGGGGATGAGAGAGGGGTAAAGTTCTGTATATTTAGTGCCATTGTGCTGTAACTCAGAGCACATCTGACTGTTGCCATTGAGATTCTTGACATAGCTATAGAATGCTTTGTGGTTGTCTTTAGAATCAGTGGAGATTTTGTTTCTTAACTAGCTTTGGAGGATTTTATGAGGGATCTCAGCTTCTTACTGAGGCTGACCACGGAGTTCCTCCAATCATGGGATTTTACTCTCTTTTGCAACAGTTTCTTTCTTCTGTTGTAGAGTTTGTTTATGGCAGGGGACCACCAGATTGGCTCCCTTTTTTTTGGAGGATAGCATCTTGGTTCTGTTAGGGATTGAATGATCCATGCACTCGTGTAAGTGCTTATAAAGTGCAATTGCAGAGGATTCAGCAGACGTACCTCTATTGTCCGTCAGCATGGGTGTCGTGAAGTTTGCAAGAAGTGTGAAGTTGGCTTTGGAGAAATTTTTTGTGGAGAATCCTGGCACCTGACAGGCAGCTGACAGTAACTTTCTCCTTGTTTAACCTGGTGAGTGGAACATCAGTGTGCCTGACTATAGAGTCACCTATAACTAGAGTGTTGGGTATGTTGTTATGCCTTATGGGCTGTGGTTGAGTGGCACACTGAGTTTGTGGGCTATGTGTCATTTGGATTGTGTTGGGGGGTGGTGGTTGCTTGCATTTCTGCTTTGGACGTCCCTGTTGCTTGGGTAGATTTGTTTTGACAGCCTCCGCGAATGTAGGTGTGTGTTTTGTGTTTCTATGTGTGCGTTTTGGTGGTGTAGGTTTTGAGGGACTATGTGATGAGTGTGGTGTGGTGCAAGTGTTTACCTTCTCCTCTTGACTGTCTAGTCCAGTCTTGGGTGAAGAGAACTTTGCTTCCAGTTTGGCAATATAAGTGCATCTCTCCCAGGTTGTAGTGTTGGGTGGTAGGAGGAGAGGGTTTTCTATGTACATGAGGCAACTGCTGTATTGCAACAAGATGCCCAGATTCATCAGGTAGACAGGAGAAAACACCGGGAGCTGACCCTTAGACATGCCTGGATAGGTGCATATTTATTAAGTACTAAAAACTGTTTTCCTCTAGACAAGTGAGGAAAGTTGAGTGCTGTAGTAATTTGTAGCTTATTTAGTGCTTACAATGAGTTCTGAACAAGTGCTGAGCTCAAAGAAACAGATTTGAGTGCTGAGACTAGAAAACTGGCTAGTTCTAAGAAACAAAATTAAGCTAGAAGGCTTCCCTCCAACACAGAAAGGCTTGGGGGGCTCGGAACCTTACAAACAGTCCAGGATACAGCAAATCTGGACTAGACGACTTACAGGAAAGGCAGGAAACAAGCTTAGAAATGTATTTTTTTTTTTTTGTGTAAAGTGGAAAGGGGAAAGGAGGAGCAGACACTAAGTGGGTTGGCCTTCTCAAATGTTCTCCCTGGATTAGGTAGAATGAAGTAATGACACTAGACTGGGAGGAGTGTCCCAGATCAAATTTACAGTAGGGGCGGGCAACTGCAAAGCCGCCCGGCATATGATGCTGAGAACCCATTGGCCCCTTGATGATGGATTTCCACTGGTTTAGGAAGGAGGAAAATCTTCCTGCTAGAGGTATGGAAGGGACAGGGAGGGTGGAATACAACACAGTGACAGTTGCTCGCAGTACTATGGGGGTTCTTTGTGACTGATCCATTTGCCATCTCTTAGACTGTCTTGCTCCTTTACAATGGGGACCTCCCCTTGTCTTGTCTAGGTGGGAAAGGCCAAGGTTTTGAAGGTAATTCCTACGGTACCTTGGGGTCAGAGACAGACACAATTCTTTCACAGTCTTAATCTGCTTTCCTTTTTTTGTCCCAATTTTTCAATTACTTGATCAGCTGGAAGACCAAAAAATAATTTCTTGTCCAATGGGTCATCTAGTAGCTCAGCCTTTACCTGATCTGACAGGGATTGGGTCCTGAGCAATGCATGAATGCAGATGACAGAACCTATGGCAGATGCTCTGCAAGAAGCATCTAAGGTTTCATAGTCACATTTTGTTTGCCTATCTCCTGGATTTCCTTAGATAAGGTTCTATGGACAATAGAGGCTACCTTTGCTATCATTTTGTCTTGAACAAGTTCAAGATACTTTAGCATACAGAACTGGCAATTCAAAGCTCTCACAGCTGGGACAGCAGAGGCACAGGCTTTCTTCCCAAATCTGTCTAGTAATCTGCTTTCCCTGTCATTGGATAGGGGACATCTTGTTGGTCCTTTGGGTGCACCTTTTTTGGATCCAGTGGAGACAACAGAAGGATCGGCCTTCGGATTTTTATAGAGGTGCTTGTGAGAGTCAAGCACTCTGTAAAACCTGGCTGGTTTCCTAGGAGGAGGTGGTAGACAGTCAGGGTGTAGACCTATGTCTTCAAGGACATCATCTAATACAACATGCACCGGAGCAATAACTGGTGGTCTTGGTAAAGGTACACTAAGAAGTTCCCTGTAGGGGATCAGGGTCTAGGAGAACTGGTTACTTTACCAATTGAAAGCCTCCTTTAATTGATGTAGGGTATCCCCAAAAGAGAGGTCCTGGGGACAGTGGACGGGGGCTGCAGAAGAAAATGTGTCATCCGAGTCTGAATCTGGGTAAGTTTGCGGTGGTAAGTGGCCAGAGTAATAAAATTCTTCCTCATCCTCTGAACAAGAGAAATCTTCCTCTTTCTGAAAAGCTACTTCCCGGCTCCTTTTAGATGGAGACGCCTCAGAGGTGGAAGAATAAGATAACTCCAGAAAGAATCTGTAAAACGACAGACCACCAAAAGTTGCAAAGTTGAAAAATATCAGGTTAAAAGGCATATTTAATAAAAAATATTTAAAAGCAATGAAAAAACAATAGTTGCAGTAGTAAGCTCTTTTGTCTTCTTCTTGTGAAAACTTCTTTGGACATATCTTTCTTTGCTAAGCTGCAGTTTAAAAGTCCCATCTCAAATCATGTGATCACAGGTTCATAGGTAGGGACTAGGCTATCGGCTCAAGGACCTAAATAAGCCTAGCCAACAAGGTTCCCTGGCTTACGCCACCCAAGAAAGTTATTTTCTTGTGCCCCTGTCGAGCAGAGCCACAGAAGTGATCCCCGGGGTGTATTTCCTACTTCCCATCCACTCATCAAGATTTTTCTTGAAGAGTGCTAATGAGGAACTTTGCTTGACATAGATGGGTAGCTTGTTCCAGAGTATAGGAAGTCTCTGGGACAGGAATCTATCCCTCCAGCATGTCCTGTTTATTGTGGTGACAAGGTTTAGGTCCCTAGAGTGTGTAGCTCGGAGGGATTGTGATTTCTTTAGGTGTAGCATGTCCAACAGCTCTGGGTTTGACATAACTTTATATGTTAGGCAGAGATCACCTTGGAGTAGGCGATATGCTACAGAGTAAAGCTGGAGTTTTTTGAGATGGTCAGTGTAGGACATCTGTTTGAGGCCAGTAATCCTCTTTGTGAGGTACTTCTGTGGTCTTTCCAGCTGCTGCAGATGTCTTGTGAGGTACATTCCAAAAGGGCATTGTACTCTATAATTGGTCTAATGAGTGCCAAGCAGAGGGGAACAATGACCTCTTTTTTCTGGGATGAGAACCCTTTTGTGATGAGGTGTGCCACATAGAAGGATTTCATGACTACTGTGGTGATGTGATTATCAACGGAGAGACTACCATCCACCTGGGTCCCAAGGTGTCTTATCACACATTTGGCGTTAAGTAGACTGCTGTTTATGTGGTAGTTCATGGGTACAGAGTTTTTACCACAGGGGATGACAATGCACTTTTTGGCATTGAGCTTGAGGCCATGCCTCTGACACCAGGCATCTGTCTCAGTGAGGCCCTTCTGTAGGATGTCCACATCATTTGGGGACTTGACTATGGCTCCTAGTTTGCAGTCACCTGCAAACTTTGTTAGCCAGAGGCCTTCTGTGTTAGTCTGTACTTCAGAGAAGTAGATACCAAACAGGAGAGGTCCCAGGACTGAACCCTGTGGTACTCCACTTGTCACTGGTTTGAAGTCAGATTTGGAGTCTGCAACTTTTACAGTGTGGGTTCTGTCAGTGAGCCAGTTGGCAACCCATCTTGTGACGTAGGGATTTATACCTAGTTTAGGGAGTTTAGCTATAATTCCAGAATGGGGGATGGTATCGAAAGCCTTGGCGAAGTCAGGATAGGCTGTGTAAACCACCTTACCCTCATCTACGGCTTTAGTGACTGCCTCAAAGAAGTTGATCAGGTTCAGAAGGCATGATCTGCCTTTCACAAACCCAAACTGGGTGGGGTCCAGAGTTTGGAAGTTACCAATGTCTTTGTTTATGAATTCCAGGATGATACGTTCCATGGCCTTGCAGACCAGGCTTGTCAGCCTAATGGGGGGATAGTTCCTAGGATCAGTGGTGGCTCCCTCTTTGTGGAGTGGGATAACTGTTGTTGTGCGCCATTCAGTGGTTACAAAGCCTGACGTGAGACTATGATTGAATATGGTCATTAGGTGGGGGGGCCAGTTCATTCTGAAGGTTGTGTACAATGCAGCCTGGGATGTTGTCCGGTCCCACGGATGCTGTGCTTTTGGTTTTAGAGGGTGCAGCTTTTACCTGCATAGATGTGATTACAGGGACTTTGCATTTTCTCTGTATAGTTATGGGCCTTTTAGGGGGTAAGAGGGGGGTAAAGTTAGCACTGAACCTATCTGCCAGGATGTTGGCAATATCAGTTCGTTCTGTAATTTTCGTGCCATTGTGCTGTATCTCAGAACAGATCTGGGTGTTGCCATTGAGATTCTTGACATTGCTATAGAATGCTTTGTGGTTGCCCTTAGAATAAGTGGAGATTTTGTTTTCGTAGCTAGTTTTGGAGGATCTTATAAGGGATCTCAGCTTCTTATTGAGGCTGACCAGGGAGCTCCTCCACTCATGGGATTTTACTCTCTTTTGCAACAGTTTTGTCCTTCTGTTGTAGAGTTTGTTTATGGCAGAGGACCACCAGATTGGCTTCCTTTTTTTGGAGGATAGTGTCTTGGTTCTGTTTGAGATAGTACGGTCCATGGACTCGTGTAAGTGCTTATATAGTGCATTTGTGTAGGATTCAGCAGTTGTAACTGTATTCTCCATCTGCATGGGTGTCATGAAGTTCGCCACTTCTGTCCTAAGAAGTATGAAGTTGGCTTTGGCAAAATTTTTTACCATTGTTTCTTTAAAGGTGGGTGGGGGCGGGATGCAGACATCTAGGGTGATTAGCTTTTGGTCGGATCTGACCAAAGAGGAATTGATTTCAGGTGTGGAACACCGGTCACTCATGTTGGTAAGGACTATGTCTAGGATATTGTTACCCCTGGTGGGGGTGTGGATAAGTTGATCCAGGGCACTGGAATTTATTTATGCCAGAAAGAGTTGAGCAAAGATGTTGGTACATGAGTAGATTTCCCAGTTAATGGTGGGGTAGGTGAAATCGCATATTATTAGGATGTTTGGTTGAACCCTAATATTTTCCAGTATATCAAGAAAAGAGGAGTGGGAATCCTGGGGCATGGTGGGGGATCTGTAGCAAGCTACAATTTGGATTGCAGTTTTGCCCAGAGTTAGATGCACTTGGATAACCTCAAATGCATTATGCTGCGCAACTAGTCTGGAGGTGTGGATATCCTTAATGAATATGGACACACCTCTGCCTTTGGTGTTCTGGTCCAAGTTAGATGGCCGAAAAGTGTGGTACGAGGTATAGCCTGGTAATGCAGGGGTGCTCTTTAGAGCCTTGAACCAGGTCTCAGTCACTGCACAGATATCGATGTTCTCCATTTTAAAGAGCGCATTGAGTGAGTACATTTTGAGATTTAGACTTCTAGCATTGAGTAGCATTACCCCCAGTTTTTGCTTGCCTGTTCTTGTTATGGTGGTGAATTTGTCATTTGAACCTTGCCTAAAAAAGGCACTATAGGGGCAGCAAGAGCCTTAGCCAGTATCCGGAATCCCAGGGGCGACAGGTGCAGGGCCATCTCTGGCAAATCATTGTGGTCTGTCGGCCATGTCGTCCCAGGCAAACAGATACTGGATCCCCTTAGAATGACACCAGAAGCTTAGCCAATTGTTGAAGTCAATTATTTTGTTCTTGTACTGTGGTATCATTTTGGGCGATGGCAGGATGCTACTCAGGGCTAGGGTCATACCTACCTGGGTTACAAGACCGGAGAGCTCTTCCATGTCTCTTTTCATGTAGTCCAGGGTGGTACATCTCAGGTCATTCACACCAACATGGACAATGACAGAGTCATATTTGTACATGTTGTGGGGTGGCCTGAGTGCGTGGGTTATGTGGCGGATCCTGGCACCCGACAGGCAGCTGACAATAACCTTCTCCTTGTTTAGCCTGGTGAGTGGGACATCAGTGTGCCTGACTATAGAGTCATGTATGACTAGTGTGTTGGGTACGTTGGTTTGCCTTATGGGCTGTGGTTTATTGGCACACTGAGTCTGTGGGCTATGTGTCATTTGTGTTGTGTTGGGGGTGGTGGTTGCTGCATTTCTGCTTTGGAGGTCTCCATTGCTTGAGCAGATTATTACGGAGTGCCTCTTCGAATGTTTTTGTGTTTCTATGTATCGATTTTGGTGGTGTAGGTTTAGTGGGACTATGTGATGTCTGTGGTGTGGTGCAAGTGTTTACCTTCTCCTCTTGACTGTCAAGTTCAGTCTTGGTTAGGGAGAGCTTTGGCTACATAAGTGCATCTCTCACAGGTTATGGTGTTGTGTGGTCAGAGGAGAGGGTTGTCTGTGTACATAAGGCAACTGCTACATTGCCTCAAGATGCCCAGATTCACCAGATAGACAGGAGAGAACACTGGGAGCTGACCCTTGGACATGCCTGAATAAAAAACTACATTTCTCTAGATAAGTGAGGAAAGTGAGTATAAGAGCTGTTTTTCTCTAAGCAAGTAAGTAACTACAAAAACTGTTTTCCTCTAGGTAAAGAGGAAGGTTGAGTGTTGTAGTCATTTGTAGCTTATTTAGTGCTAACAAGTTCTGAACAAGTGCTGAGCACGAATAAGGAAATTCAAGTGCTAAAACTAAGAATCTACACCTGAATCTTGTGGTAGATAGGCTACCTAGTGCTTACCACTCCCACTGATAAACTAGAAGGCTTCCCTCCAACACAGAAAAGCTTTGGGGGCTCAGAAGCTTACAAACAGTCCTGGATACAGGAAACCTGTATCTGGACTAGACTAGTTACAGGAAAGGTGGAAAACAAGTGCAAATGTGGGCTTATAAACCGAAAGTTGAAAGAGATGGAAAAACTGCCCAAACGGCCAATACACTACAATTTCCTGGGCCAGAAACCACTCTTGTAGTAGATAAGCTACCTAGTGCTTACCACTCCCACCGATAAGCTAGAAGGCTTCCCTCCAACACAGAAAGGCTTTGGGGGTTCAGAAGCTTACAAACAGCCCTGGTTACAGCAAATCTGTATCTGGACTAAACCAGTTACAGGAAACAAGCTTAGAATTTTTTTTTTTGGAAAGTGGAAAGGGGGAAAGGAGAAACAGAAGATAATTCAAAATTAAGGACCTAAGTGGCTTGCCCTTCACAAATGTTCTCTCTGTATTAGGTAGAATGAGCTAGTGACAACAGACTGGAATAGAACTGGGATAGAGTTGAACAGATGGGACTGGTAGGAGTGTCTGAAGTCAAAATATGATCTCACTGTACTCCGTTGAGTGAACAAATGAGATAGACCGAGGAGGAGTGTTCAAACACAAATTCACAGGAGGGGCGGGCAATTCCAAAACCACCAAGATTAATACCAAAACAAGAACAGGTAGGGGGGCAGGAAACTAACTGCAGAGACAGACAGAGAGACCACAGTATTCTATGAAACAATTAAATAGAAAAATAAATAACTACAGAGAGACACAGACCAATGAAACAATTAAATTCACAGAAAAATTAAACAAAATGCAGTACAATCTTTAACACTGCAAGTTTGTATCTAACTCAGCTAGTAATGCAGTTCATTGTAGGTACATAGAAGAAGCCAAACAACTCAGATATTGAGCAGTAATAAATTCAAAGATATGTGTCTAACCCTTATAAATACAGGGAAACCCTATAGTCTAAGAGTTTAACACTGAGTATCAATGAAGTCAAACACAACAGCCCCCACTATCTGCAGAGACAGAGAGAAGAGACCACAGTATTCTACAAAATAATTAAATAGAAAAATAAATAACCACAGAGAGACACAGACCAATGAAACATTTAAATGCACAGAACAATAAGATAAAATGCAGTACAATCTTCAACACTGCAAGTTTGTACTTAACTCAGCTAGTAATGCAGTTGATTGTAGGTATGTAGAAGAAGCCAAACAACTCAGACATTGAGCAGTAATAAATTCAAAGATATGTGACTAACACTTATAAATACAGGGAAACCCTCTAGGCAAAGAGTTTAACATTGAATATCAATGGAGTGAAACACAATAGTCCCCACTAACTGCAGAGACAGAGATAGAACACAGTATTCTATGAAACAATTAAACAGAAAAATAAATAACTACAGACAGACACAGACCAATGAAACAATTAAATACACAGAAAAATAAAACAGAATGCAGTACAATCTTTAACACTGCAAGTTTGTACTTAACTCAGCTAGTAATGCAGTTGATTGTAGGCATGCAGCAGAAGCCAGACAACTCAGACACTGAGCAGTAATAAATTCAAAGATATGTGACTAACACTTATAAATACAGGGAAACCCTCTAGGCTAAGAGTTTAGCATTGAATATCAATGAAGTGAAACACAATAGCCCCCAATAAACTGCAGAGACAGAGAGAGAAATAAATAGAAAAATAAATAACTACAGAGCGACACAGACCAATGGAACAATTAAATACACAGAAAAATAAAATAAAATGCAGTACAATCTTTAACACTGCAAGTTTGTACTTAACTCAGCTAGTAAACATCCACTTTTTACACAAATCAGGGAGATAAACCTTCTTAAAGTAAGATATGCGAAAACTGAGGCAAAATTCATGAAATTATTGAGTTGTTATATATTCCTATCTTTGCTGTGATTTTAATTTTAAAATGCATGTTATAGGTAGCTTTTCATTAAGCCCAGGCCAATGGTTCACTCCTAAAAGATGTTGCCAATACAGCTCTCGTTTTTCTAACATAAGCGACCAAGGACCCCCACTTGAATCATGCTTTATCTTCTCAATTATTGCAAATCTGAAGTGATGTAACGGGTAATTGTAATGATGCTTAAATAAAGCATTAGTATCCTTTTCTTTCATAATTTCATATTAATGTTCATAAACTCTCTCTTTTATTTTACGCTCCATTTTTCCAATATAAAAACATGGGCAAAGATCACACATTGCCACATATATAATGGTTTATTATTGCCATTTTGAATCCACTTCAGTCGACTGTTTAGAATGTCGACCCAAAATGCTAAATCCGGAATGCCGAAAAGTAAACCAAAGCAAAAATGAATACATCGACAACTGTGGTTTGATGTATTCGATATAGCAATAGGTGACATCATTCACCTCCTGCTATGCACATTAACATACCATTAAACTCTACAGTCAATGGTACATTAATTCTACTGTTGCACCCCCACACCCCCTGCACATTGAATATACCAACTCCAAGATTGCACTACAGTGAGGAAATGGGCTAATTCCCTGTTCCTCACTGAACCATGATCGCCCTACGCAATGTCAAACCGAAATGCTTGAATTACACTACCCATTCGCTGTAGTGTAGTTGATACATTTTGTTTCGACATTCTGCTGACTTGAAAACTGCAAGTTGACCACATGCTGGTCGACTGATGCAGTTTCAAGGTTTTCAGTGTAAACCTATATAACGCCACCTGTGTTACAATTGTAATTTCCAAAACTCTGGATTTTATTCACATATATCTCAACTTCATTAGTAATGAGCATCGATTTACAATATCTGCATGCTCCACATTATCCTCATGCCCAACCACTTTGCCGAAGATGTCCTGTTTCCTTCTCTAGTATAGCTTTTAAATTACGACCTTTCCCATATATCATATTGGGTTTATATCCTTAATAATCTGTCAGGTCCTTGTCATCCCTGATCAAAGTCCAATTCTTCTCCAAAATATGTTTTATGTACCCAATATCTGCACTGTACATAATAATAAATGAATAACAATAAAAATGATCTTCCAGTTGAACCTACATCACAGGATCTGCATTGTTCGAATTACTGATTACAATTTTAGATTTATTTCCAGCCTGTGCTCCATTTTGCCAAAGGCACAGAAAAAATCAGTGGTGAAAGGTCAGTTTGTACATACAGCTAGAATGATTACAGTTGAGGAGGACTTTTGGGATGAATATACCAATTTAATGAACTTGTTTAAGAAAAGAGGTTACTCTATACCATTTATCAACAACATTATGATGGAGGTCATAAATAAAAGAGAAAAATTATTTTACACAAGTTTTAAAGGGTAATAGTGGTGATATAGTTGAAAATGGAAAAGGTTGGAAATCAATCTAAAACTGTAAGCAGTAATATGAACAGTACAGAAAGCTTGAAATACATGGTTTTACGTCCTTTATAAGATATTCAACAGAAGGATATGAAAAATGCACTGGCATCTCACATTAACTCAAACCCAACCCGTTACTTTAGCTTTAAAGCTATAGAAGTGTGTGCCGATAGGACATAGAGCTGGGGATGTTCACAACATGGAGATTTGTGTAATTGGGTGTATAAACAACTTAAGAGCCAACTTTCCCTCAGGCTTAAATGCCATGGCTCCATTGTAAACCTATTCTGAAGCAGAAACGTCTTTCTATTAGCTAAAATGGAGGCTTGCTTACCTCCAGGCAAGTGATTGACAGTCTGTGGTAGGAGGAACTAATAATGAAGGAATTAACCTGATTGGTGAATCTTTGTTTAAGGATGTGGAATGAAGCACTGGAAGTTATGATCTGAAGACGGCAATCCTGCCGAAAGCACTCATTATTTGACGTGTCATCTGCTTTTAAACTTTTCTGACAGTTTTAGTGAGTTTTTTAATTTGTTTATTAAAGCTGGAACATTTTAATCGTGGTAGTGTACTCAGTACCTCTGCCATCCTTAAATCGAAGTTGCATTTGAATATGAACAGGGATGAGCTTTGTTTTACTTGAATGGATAGACTGTTCTGGAACAGTGGTAGCCTCTGTGATATATATATCCATCTCTCCACAACATTCAATTTAGATATCTGGACTGAGTATTTCTGATGCCATATGACTTGCTGATGTTCAGTAGGTCCATCTGTATTAAGTCAGATGCCTTGTATGCAAGACATGTCACTTCTAAGCACTCTGTAGGATACTGAGTATAGTGATAAATCTTTGAGGTGGTCCATGCAAGACCTATTGTTTAGGACTTGTATCCTTTTAGTAAGGTATCTCTGTGGGTATTCCAATTGCTGCATGGGTCTGGACAGATACATGCCAAAGTGGGCATTATACAAAATGATTGACCTAATGAGGGCTTTGTAAAGGGGGACAATAACTTCTCTAGATATAGTCACAATCAATTTACTTATAAGCTGTGCAATATAGAAAGACTTTCTTATGACTCTGTGCACATACTGGTCAAAAGTTAGGTCACTGTACACACAAGTTCCCAAATGCCAAACAACTGGGTCACTTCTCAGGGGGCATTGTCAGTTTGGCAGTTCCCTGGAGTAGATGACTTCCCAAATGATATGATAATGCATTTCTTGGAGTTTAGTTTCAATTCATGATCCTGGCACCAGTTATTGTTTGGGATAAACCTTCCTGCATGATGGTTATGTCATTTGGGGATTCAGTAACTGCTCCTAGCTTGCAGTCATTTTAAACTTAGTTGGCCAAAGCCTTTTGGTATCTCCTTTTACTTTGGAGATGTATATGCCTAACAGAAAAAGCTTCAGCACTGAACCCTGGGGGACTCCATTAGTGACTGGTCTCTTCCCCTATTTTGATCTCCTGCATCCTGTGAGCAAGCATACATGTATGCAGTAACCTCACAACAGATAAAACAAAAAAAGAATGAAATATGAAAATAAGCGACCAACAAGACCAGGATCCACCACTGTAAAAATTTAATCCAATCCTTGGAAGGCTATTGCCGAGGCACTAGAGGTTGGATTAAATTTTTTACAGTGGTGGATCCTGGTCTTGTTGGTCGTTTATTTTTATACATGCATGCATTCTTTGATTCACTTTCTTGACTGTATTAACCTGATTGTATTAAATTATATTCCTTGTATAATACAGCACCATTTGTTAGAATGTGTTTTAAATTTGTAGTTTGGAACAGTCTTCTAGTAAGAAATGAAACAAAATGTATGAACCAATAATGACAAAACTACTTATTTCAGAAAATTTCAACCATAAAAGGCCACTTAAACTTCTGTCATTACAATCCACCAATATCAGTAAATATGCAAAATCTCTGCAGAAGTCATTTAAATAATTCCACATTAAAGAGTTCTGTAACTAATGAAGAGGTTGCTGCTAATAGACAATTTTATGTTTCATTGTTTCATCTACAAAAAAGTGCCTATTGCCCTTGAAGAATAAATTGCCCATGCTACATTAAAAAAATTATAAGCTAGTAATTTTGCTATGGGGAATGGATGGCAAACGGATAACAGAAACATAGTTACTAGTTACCTAGTAACTATGTTTCTGTTACCTAGTAACAGAAACATAGTTACTAGGTAACTCCTCCAAAGAAGGACATTCATAGGACTGCAGCATTCACTCTCTTTAAAGTACAACACAGTTGTATAATAAGTAATAAGTGAATACTAAGGATGGAATGTTTACCTTAGAAAGCCTAAACAGAGCAATATCTCTCTAACTATTTGAATTAATTTTGGCACCAAAAAAGCTATTTAAGGCATCCTAAAAATTCATGGAGTGTTTTGAAGAAGCCCATTACTTGGGTGAAAGCGCTTAACAACAGTTCACTGGATTTTGGTGTTTTACCAGATTTTATTTTCTGTCTCGTTTTACAATAAATGTTTTAATCGAGAAGTGGTTGGTGACTGCTGCATTCGTCGGTTTGGTTCCCGTTGGTGAGCGAGCACTTATTGGTGACTCCGTGTTGTAAGCATTTCAACGTAAATAAACAAGTAATGGACGCTTGTAAAGTATATGATAAAGGGCTATGGACTGGGGGATGGGACTGCAATGTTATCCTAAAAATGGAAAATGAAAAGATTGTACATATTCCTACTATCATAAATGTTGACGGTCAAAAAATGGTTGTGAAACACTGGAGTCAACCAATTTTTTTTTTTTTGTGGAAAAACAGATCACTTTAATTATGGATTGTGTGATGAAATAGGACATGATGTAAAAATGTGAAATGAAGTGTTATAAATGTGATAAGGCTGGACATATGTGGATGGACTGTAAAGAAGGGAAGGATGAAGTAGAAAAAAATAAGTAAGTCTGAGCAACAAGAGCAGAAACAAATAAAAGAATATATTAAAATAATAAATTAAAAAAGCAGGTGCAGAAGCAAGGAGGAGAGGAACTTACCAGTAAATTTAAGAAAGAGAAGAAATATGGAAATGAAATACAGAAAAATGAAGACATAAATAAAAAAGAAAGTTCTGAGTTTAGTGATGAAGAAGAGTTTACTTGGAAAATGTTTAAATGTAAAAAGAATTCAATTGGTAAAAAGGTAAGACAGAAAAAAAAAGAAAAGTTATAGGGCTAAACATAAAATAAAAAAGAAAGGAAAAGGACAAAAGGTTAATAAAATTAATACCATAGGATTCTTTGGAGAAAATAGAGATAACTGTAGAATATTAATCATAAATGTAAATCGCTTAAAAAAGTACAGTTAGAAGGTTAGCCATCATAGAATGATATAAAGAACTAGATCTGGACATAATAATTTTAGAATAAATTAGATTAATGATGAAACAGGACAGGCTGCAAGCAGAAACCTTATGGGAAAATAATATTGTCTGCTCAAGATACTTGTTCTGTAACAGGAATTCTGATTAAAAAGACAGTTAAAATTCTGGATATAGCATTAGTAATAATAGGAAGGATCATTAGAGATATAAATGGAACGATAATGTATACAGAATAATTACATTATATGCAGATGTTATAAACAAAGGGAAAGCATGTTTAATCAAATTCTGAGTTATGAGGCTGTTAATATGGAAATTATTACAGCAGGAGATTTTAACTGTGATTGAATGGGAAAAAAACAAAACAGAGGTGATGTTACAAAGGTGATGGAAATGAAATGTGGCAAACTAAGTATTTGGAATAATAGTGACTGGACATACAGTAGAGGAATATATAAAACAAATAGATTCTTTTTTATCTAATGGAATACATACTATGGAAGAAGGTACTGCAAAAATTTTTTTTTTTCATATCACAGAGCTATTTGGGTAGAGATAAAAGTAAAAGAAGATGTCATTAAGATAGGAAAAAGTTTAAAAGGGGTACATGAGAGAGAATGGGAAGGAAAAAGGAAAATAAGACAGTTAGAATTGTGGGAGTATCATAGTAGTATGAGACAATTTTATAGAGATTAGTCTGAATGGTGGATATCTTTTAAGAAAAAGGTATAAAACATGTTATAAGGTATGGTAAAGAGGTAACAGGAATGAAGTGAAGAAAATATATAATACTATAAGTGAAGAAGCATTTGATAATTTAGAAAAAACAAATATTTTATTAATAAAAATGAAATTTATGGGCTAACCCAAGAAAAAATTAAGAAGTTATTATTTAAGCAAAGATATTTTATTCAAGGAAAGAAAGAAAGAAAGAAGTTGCTCTATACTTTAGTAAAATAATAAAAGAAGACAGTGGAATGAGGGAATTAAAAGATAAAGGGGATAATACATAGAGATCAAAGAAGTATAATGAAAACAGTAACAAATTATGTAAAAGAAATGTTTGAAATAAAGGGAAAGGAATGAGAAATATAGACAATAAAACCTTTTTCTAATCAAGATTATATAGATTTGGAAAAGAGAACAGTATTAGAGTAATAAGCATAATAGGACAAGTAAATGTAGACTCGGACTTGATGGAATAGAATACCAGATGTAAAAATATGACAAAAGACCAGAAGAAATATTTTAAAGAAGAGTTAAATGAATGGTTGAATGTATGTTTTAAATATATGGAATTATGTAGTGGGATATTTAAATTTATATGGAAAAAGGTGAAAGAAGTGAAATACATTGGAGGACTATAACCTGGAATAATATGGATTATATTTTTTATGAAAATTATACAAAAAGAAGGGAACTAAAAATTGCAAACATACAAGATACAATATATATTGTTAAAAGTAGAGGAAGTTTAGAATTAAATTAAATTACTGTTACAGAATTAGGAGATGACATTTTGGTCACTAAGAAAAAGTAAAGCTTTTGCTACTAAACAACATGGAATTTTATGGGATATAGTTAAATCCTATAAAGTATAAAGTAAGACAAAGAATTCTTGTCAACTTCATATGAATATAATAAAGTGAAAATATTAATTAACGGTTAGTTAAGTGAGGAAGAAAATATGAAGATAGGAATAAGACAAGCCTGTCCTTTGAGTAGTACAATATTTGCATTAGTAATGAATGCAGTAGCAAGCCATATTAATCGAGAGCTAAAAATGTAAGTTATATGACAAAACAAGGAAGAGCGGGACCTATGTTATCATATGCCAACACTATTATTTTAATTACTAGACAGATGAATGGTATGAAAAAAGTTATTGAGTATTTTAGTAAACATTTGCAAGTAATAGGTATGCATTTGAATAAAGATAAAAGTAAAGGATTGGGGTATGATGGAAAAATAAATAAAATGGATTTTAATATGCACAAATTAGGTGTATTAGGAATCAGATTTGGAAAGAAAGACATTGTAGATTTACAATGGAAGATTATAATAGAAAAAGTTAAGCATATATGTGATTATTGGAAAACATTTAGACTTTCATTTATGAATAAAATTATACCTTATAAATTCTATAGTTTTAGGTAAATTAGCTTATCTAGCTAGTGTATTTAATATGCCAGCAATATATGAAAAGGGATTTATTAATATTATGTTATCTTTTATATGGGGATCTAGATTACACTCTCTAAAGAAAGGAACATTGTATGTACAGAAAAAAGGAGGAGATTTGGGTTAATAAACCCTACTGTATATGCATCTTTGAATTTGTATAAAGTACTTAAACGCTTAACAGAAGAAAATGAGACTTTAATAAAGAAAATATTAAAAGATATACAAAAATGGCATGTTATTAAAAGTCACAAAAGAGAAAGAATTTATAATGATGAAATAAAGGCTCATCAGGAAAAAAATATAAGGTGGAAAATAAATATGGATGAATTGGAAAAGGACAGAAAAAAATGGGATGAAAATATAATGAAGACATATTTAATGTATATCCATGGAAAGAATTAAAACGCATGAAAGTCAAAGGTATAAAAGCAAGAAATGAAAGATGTAAAGACATGTTTGAATATCAGGATTTTTTGCGGTGGGTTGCTATTAAGAAACTGCCAGTGAAAGCTAAAATGCTTTATAAAAAAGATATGAAAGAGCATGTAATAATTGTGGAGAACAAGAAGAAACAGCAGAACATGTTTTTAATGTAATAGAATTATGAAAATTATGGGACAAATTAAGAAATATAAATTATTCTGACAATATGAAGGGAACAGATGCCATAACTATGGACATGACTGAATAAGGTTTTTACAAAGACAAAAATAAAAATATGTACATAAAATGGTTAGAAGAGCATTTAATGTGATTTGGAATCACAGAGTTAAAAAAATATGCATAATGCTAAATGGGATTTAGAAGAAATATTAAAAAAGATAAGATTTTGTTTTGGAAATTAGAGTGGGGTCAGATAAAAAATAATGTATAAATAGAAAGTGATGAAGGACACTTTAAGTGATGATGTAATGTAAAATGTGCACGGAGAAGAGCGGGCAACCTGACCAAAGAGAAGCCACCAGGAGACAGGAATAAATGAATAAAATCAAACATTTAATGAAGGTCCAACATTAAAGGTTTGATTTTCAGCATTTGTTCGTGTTTCCTGATGGCTTCTTTTTGGTTGGGTTGCCCGCTCATCACTGTGCATGTATGTTTTAGTGTACCTGTTTGTCTTTGTGCTCATTCGCTGGCTTTGGTTTTGCAATGTAAAATGCATTGTAAATAAGCCCGTTTTGTAAAATAAAGGACCCCTACTTTTTTTGATAGGTGCCAGGGGATCCTTTACATCCGCTTGCGCTACCACCAACTCAAGCAAATGGGGCCTCAGTATAAAGTCTCATCTGGAGTACAGCACCAGTTAATAGTGCTGAAGCAGTTTGTCAATGCCCACTCTACTATTATGTGGTTCCCAGAGATTTTCTTATGTCTAGCTGGTTCACTGTGCAAATGGAAAATGGCAAGAGTACTTAGAAACATGTGAGCTGCAGTCTAAATGATTATGTTGAAACCTCCCACTATTATGGCATGGAAGAAGATGAAATGAACAAAAACCAAGTTCACTGCATCCAAGTGTAAAAGCTGTTGGGGAAGTACCTTAGCAGGGGATATGACTTTTTTTGGTATCTCCTTGGGCATATTCTACTCCTGACCAGTTATGATCGGTGACAATAAAAAAGGACAAAATGAGCAGTGTAAATAATCTTCTCCAGAAATAAAGAAAATATCCACTGCCTTTTCCTCCTCTACCATCACCAACTCACATCTATAATTCTGGGTTTAGGACCATCTACAAAAAGACACTTCATTTTTTCAAAAGAACACACAAAAAAAAAAAAAATCACAATAATTTTCTGTAGTGATTTTTTTACTCCTTTCCCAATTCTTTGACAGCCTTGTTTTCCTATTCAGGATAGCAGGAGATCTAGTGCCTATCTCTGCAAGAAACTGGCATAATAAAGCAGACAACCAATTCTGGATGGATTCCAATCTATTGCAGGATATATCTACACACACAAATGTACAGGCAGTTATATAACCACATACCGTATGTACACCTCAGGGCAATGTAGAGGATCAACAGTTCATATTAATGGGCATCTTAAATCACAATCTGACACTGTCTTTACTGTGATGAACTCATGTTTTTAACATGGTATTTAAGAATCTCTATCTCATCAGCTACATATACAATTCTACCTGATGAGGTGATTTTAGTTACCAACTGTGAAATCATCTATTTGGACAGAAATGTATAGTTATATTGCCATTGTTAATAAGTTGATGCCCATTTTGAAAATTTGGTGTACAGTCAGAAGGTTAGATTTAATCTGGCAAACATTTATTTATAGGTTCATAGGAAAGTACTAGGCTAGCTGTCCTTGTGGACCATTTTAAGCCTAAACAATTTCCCTCAGAGGTAAGTATCAAACCCTGTACCTTGTGTTTGTGAGATAAACACTTTAACCTTATGCCATCTCCCAACCCCAATTTTGATTTTGATACCATACTTTTAACATGCCACCTAGGTGGCCACTTTACATGATTATTAATTCTGGCAGAAAACAAATTTTATATTACACCAAATATGAAACTGCACTTTGGTAAGAAAACTTTATGATAATATTACTGTGGCTCAAAAGGCATGATTGCAAAATGTTTACTGTCAAAATCTGATACAAACATACTGATAATGAGAAATATGTTTTTTTACAATAAATCTGGTGAATGAATCATCTAAGCTTGTAACACAACTTTTTTTCAGGCCACAACTAATGCGACAGTTGTCATTTCTTATATTTATAACAAAGTAAACTTTTATTCAACCTAGGATTTGCTGCAAGAATTCTCATTTGGAGCAAGACAAAATATTTTCAGTTTTTGTGCAAAAGGAAGGGCTAAAAAGCACACATTGAAATGTTTTGTCAAATATACTGAAAATCACGCAATCCATACTTAATGCTGGCAAAGATTTAGTTTCTCAGAGTAAATCAATGGATTCAAGATTTTATGGACTTATTTCTGACTGGTGACGTTTTTGCCTCAACATTTCCAAGTGTCACAGCACAGTCCTACATTTATTTATTTAATTATTTATTTCAATTTGTTTACTTGGGTAAAACTGATCCACATGAAACTATTTCACATTTAAACTAGGAGAAACTACAGGATAATTAAAAAGGCATTTGTAGCATCTCTACATAAGTAGAAAAATATGTAGTACAGAACAGTAACATAAAAGTACAATAGCACAGGATCTATACAAAATTATAAAGATAACATGAATATCAATTAAACTTAAGAAGTAATAATTCTAGCCGGTAAAATTAAGTATAATGAAGAGAACTAGTGCTATTTACACATTATTTGAAGAAGATATTTTATACATTCTGATACTTACAAAGCTGTTCATGTTCACTGGTTTGAAAAGGAACAAAATATCAGTCTTAGAGTACTTGAAAGTAGTATGGAATTCTGTGTGTCAGGTCAACTTACAACTCCAGTAACTAGGCATTATTTTTCACTTTTAAGCTTTCTAGTTAGCAAGCTCTGCAGAAAGAAATATCATCACGTGTACTACTAAATTCACTATGGGTAACAAAGTCCAGAACAAGAACATTTGCAAAGTTAAGTATGACTTTACTACTTCTACAGGACTAATGCACAGCCTTCCTTCATCTATCTGTACCACTCTCACTCTTAGCCTGTGTTGTGTTGTGAATAGCTCACTATTGTATCCTCCTGTTTTTGATACTATCTATACAAGTAGAGCACCACAGCATACTATAAAGGTACAGTGCACTGCACTACTGCACAGTGTACAAATACAGAATCACAAGACACTGTAAAAGTACAGTGCAACAGCATAGTGCACATATACAGCATACTGTACAAGTACAGCACCACAGCATACTGTAAATGTACATAGATACAGCATAGTGTACATGTACAGCAACAGCACAGTGTACAAGTACAGAATCACAGCACACTGTACAGGTACAGCACCACAGCACACTGTACAAGTACAACACTACAATATAGTATACATGCACAGAATCACAGCACTCTGTAAAGGTACAGCACTACAGCATAGCATACATGTACAGAATCACAGCACACTGAACAACTACAGCACCACAGCACACTGTACAAGTATAGCACCATAGCAATCTGTACAAGTACAGCACCACAGCAAACTGTAAATGTACAGCACCAAAGCAAATGGTACAAGTACAGTGAGCAGCGTAGTGTACATTTACAGAGATTCTGATGAAGTCTCCTGTAAGGAGATGAAAGCGCTTAATCCAATTTGGTTTTACTTCTGTTGTTTGGTTTGGAATTGTTAAATATGCATTTATCAATTTGGAGCCATTGTGGTCTTTCCTGTGATGTTATTGTTGGCTCTATTAAGGAGGGACAGCCTTTATTGAAGCTCTGCTTGTCCAGATTGTGTTTTTTCCGGTTTTGATTCCAGCGTTTTCATTTATCACCAGTTTTTGTACATTTACAGAGCTAAAGCACAGTGTACAAGTACAAAGTCACAGTGTGATGTGATTCTGTACAAAACAACACACTGTACAAATACTGCAACACAGCAAACTGTACAAGTACAGTGAGCAGCATAGTTAACATGTATAGCACTACAGCACAGTGTGCAAGTACAGAATCACAGCACACTATACAAGTACAGCACCACAGCACACTGCAAAGGTGCAGCGCTACATCATAGTGTACATGTACAGCACTACAGCACAGTGCGCAAGTACAGAATCACAGCACACTATACAAGTACAGCACCACAGCACACTGCAAAGGTGCAGCGCTACATCATAGTGTACATGTACAGCACTACAGCACAGTGCGCAAGTACAGAATCACAGCACACTATACAAGTACAGCACCACAGCACACTGCAAAGGTGCAGTGCTACATCATAGTGTACATGTACAGCACTACAGCACAGTGCGCAAGTACAGAATCACAGCACACTATACAAGTACAGCACCACAGCACACTGCAAAGGTGCAGTGCTACATCATAGTGTACATGTACAGCACTACAGCACAGTGTGCAAGTACAGAATCACAGCACACTATACAAGTACAGCACCACAGCACACTGTAAAGGTGCAGCGCTACATCATAGTGTACATGTACAGCACTACAGCACAGTGCGCAAGTACAAGTACAGAATCACAGCACACTATACAAGTAAAGCACCACAGCACACTGTAAAGGTGCAGCGCTACAGCACAGTGTACATGTACAGCACTACTGCACAGTATAAAAGTACAGACTCAGTGCAAACTGTACAAATACAGCACCAGAGCGTATTATGCAACTACAGTACCACAGCAGAGCACAAATACAGTACCACAACATACTGTAAAGGTACACAGCTACAGCACAGTGTACATGTACAGCACTACTGCACAGTATAAAAGTACAGACTCAGTGCAAACTGTACAAATACAGCACTACAGCATACTATTCAAGTATAGCACCACAGCAGTGCAAAAATACAGTACCACAGCATACTGTCAAGGTACACAGCTACAGCACAGTGTACATGTACAGCACTACTGCACAGTATAAAAGTACAGACTCAGTGCAAACTGTACAAATACAGCACTACAGCATACTATTCAAGTATAGCACCACAGCAGTGCAAAAATACAGTACCACAGCATACTGTAAAGGTACACAGCTACAGTACAGTGTACAAGTACATAATCACAATATACTGTACAAGTACAGCATCACAAAAGTGCACAAATACAGCCCTGCAGCATACTGTACAAGTACAGTGCTGCAGTATAGTGTACAAGTACTGAATCACAGTACAATGTACAAGCACAGCATACAGTAAAAGTACAGTGCTACAGCACACTGTGCAAGTACAGTACAAGTACAGCACTAGAGGACAGTGTACAAAAGTACATAATCACAGCACACTGTACAAGTACAGCACCACAGCACAGCATAAATACAGCACCACAGCAAACTGTACAAGTACAGCACCACAGCAAACTGTACAAGTACAGAATCATAGCATCACAGCATACAAAAGTGTTTTGTTCACTTCATTCTTTCTATCAGAAGAATGTCACACAACTATAGACTATGTTCTAATAACAAATGTAAAATAAATAAATAACACGTGTAGGCAATACTGTGTCTGTGATAAATACATGAGAGGAATCTTTGCAGGTACAAAATCATATACAGCAAAAAATCACTACAGATGAACAAAGTACTGGCCTTATCACAGCAAGTAAACAGTCATTGCAGTATTTCATGTTTTCCAGAATTTAGTTCACCACACTTCTTGGTTGAAATGCATGAATAGTTTACTAAACTACCTGTTACTTTCAGTCTAATTTCAGGATGATAATCACCGATTCTCCCCATGCACTAATGGCAATTTTTCCACATTCTTCAAACATCACAGTCTACAAATGGCTATGGATTACAAAAAAACATATATCTGCCAAAATGTGTTCCCTTCAGAATCTCGAAATCCTAAAACCTTGAATTTCATATGGTCGAAACCACATGACTGAAGTTTTAGAACTTCGAAATTCTGAACGAGGATCTGCATACAGCGCAGAACAGGAGATTTCCCTTTTCCTCGCTGTAGTGCGATCTCGGACTTGGTATATTTAGGTAGCGGGGGTGTGGGGGGTGCAGGAGGGCTTGCCCCCCTGCAGAAACTTTTAAACATTTTTTTTTTTTTTTTTTTGAATTTGTTTCGGAGTTTAGATATTCTGAAACATTGATCATATGGTCTCTCAATCATACGGCATTTGATGTTTCGGAATTTTGAGATTCTGAAGTCAATCCCTGCCAAAATATGTGCAAAACAACTATAAGGAGAAGCATGTGGTCATCCTCTCTGATGGTCCAGCAACAGTTCAATGTACTATTTCACACATGGTTGCCTTCAACAGTGAACATAAAAACCTATGCTGAAAAACAAGTATCTCTTGTTTGGAGAAAAAAATGTTGTACATTGGTAATTACAAGGCAGTAATTCCAGCACCAAAACCAAAGAAGTGGAAAGGAACTGTGTGTGGATTACAGTACATCTCATTGAACCCACCAAGCTTTTTCAGAAACAAAATATGAAGATCCTGAAAAAAAAATACTACTGTAAGATGCAGACTGAAGGTATATACATAAAAAATGCAGCCAACATGCTCTCTGTGTTAGCTGCACAGGTTATCAGACTTGTATTAAACATATTCCTTACCCAGATGAGTAACTGTGTTATCACAACATTTGCCATGGCACAGGAGAGGTGCAATGCTGTTCGTCCATCACCATCACCATAAGTTTCATTTACTTCCTCCTTGGTCCCATGAGCCAGCAGCAGAACTACCAGTCGGAGGTCATCCTCTACCACTGCCCGGAGAAGCTGCTGTCCGAGAGGCACATCCGACTGTGGAAGAGAAGCAAGGAAAAGCTTCTGTTCATACTTTGCCCGAATCCAGCATTCTTTTTCTTCCCTTAAAAGGGTAAAGAAAACACAGTCACTGTATGTGGACATTTGCTGCTTCTCTATAAAGAAATTAAAATTTGCTGGAGTCTGCACTTAATTTGGTTAAATATATTCATTTCTTACAACAACTGTGCAAAAAAAAGTTTTTCTGTTGAATCTAGAGTTTTAACTATGGCAACTAGAATGTAGTTGCCAAGTATAAGTGAAGTGGGATCAGAAGTCATGCAGACGATTTCAAACAGTGACTGTTATGAATCTGATAAACTGCAGTGATTAGCAGCAACACAGCTCTGTTATTTAAAGCCATACAAATCTGAAACTGGTGTGCCAATGCTAACATTTGCCCTAGTATGACTATGCAAAATTAGGAAAATGGCCATTGTGACATTAAGCTGCTTCTGCAGAATTTGAAGATGAAACATACAACATGCACAAGTAAAAGGTTTCCAATAACAGTTCACTGAAGTGACATTAAGTACAGATATTATGACTTTCAATATCCAGGGCCTGTAGCCAGTAGCAAAAGTTATGATGCTGCTAATTAGAAATCTGCAAGGCTGACACTGTACCAATGACACACAAAGAAAACCACACTGACAAAATGTGACAAATACCAACAACCACCTTAGGTGTACATTACTGAAAACTTTCCATAGAACAACAACTGGTATACATACAGGTTGATTATATTTCAGACTTTTCAAACAAAATGTCATTGATGTGGTATGTGTTATTGCCATCTTGTACTATAACGCATAAAATTAATATGACAACTGTAACTTTTTCATACTTTGCAAGTACAAGTCAAAGCAAACATAGTGCAGTCACAGGAACTGGTAAGCTTTATAGACGTGGCTAAGACTAAATGTCCTTCCATGTCACTGTTACAGCATTCTTCACTGAAGGGATCTGATGACGAGGTCAGTCCAATGTCCAGCCAGTATACCAAAGCCTGTAGATCTTACAGGTGCCTTACATCACAGGTATGCTCCCTGCTTTGGGCATAATGGTGACGTATGGACGCATACTCAGAACATCTTTGCCACCAGTCAGAAAGCCACTATCAAGTGTCAGTCTGAAAACCTGTCTACTGTGCTGGTTACCAAGCCATCATCAAATAAGTGCCCCATTGGGGTTTCTTCTCTATTTTTTCCCAGTCGTATTACCTGTGTTCATGCCATCCAAGGTGGGAAAATGTCAGTATGGGAGGCAGATTCCCCATAAAGACTATCACAACCATTGTCTTTTTTGCCTAGGCATTTCATGTGACCATATGCAGTGATCAGTCAAGCACTTGTCCCTAAAACCCTCTGTAGTTGCTTATCTTCTCTCTCCACATACTTTGAGAACCAACATCTTAAATTGTTGGCTCAAGATAGTATGGCAGAATCCTCCCATCCTGAGGAAAAGCTGTCTTCCAGGAAGAAGGCCAAAAAGTCCAGGCCTGATCCAGTTGCTGTCCAGCCCTCGCCAGATGTTTTTCTATAAGCTAGTGAAAGTCCTGAAGAATAGCTGTTGCTTGCATCGGATTCCTCTGTGACGACCCCATCGGAGGACGGCATGGAACCTTGTTCTCTCATGTCTTTAAAGGCTTTTTTAGAAGAAAGGCCAGAGCAGAAAGAAAGAAGCCCCTACTGAATGCCATGGTCAACAAAATCAAATGCAGCTGAGATTACATAAGACACCATCATAATAATGTCTTTGATTTTTCATCACCACGAAGTATGTACGAACTTTTAAAACAGCAGCTTTTGTTCTGTGATATGACACGAAAGATGACTGATGATAAAAGTCAAAAACGGATTATGATTTTACAGTGTTCCAGTTACATGTAAACAACAAGGAACTAAAAGGTTACAGACTTGGTGGTATTTCTCAAGTGAGTGAGGACTGAAAGATTTTTTTCCCTAATGATTAGTAAAAGTGAAGGCCTCCTTGAAAAGGGATGGAAAAGTTCCAGTTCACAACGATATCCACAAAGTCTGAAAGATAAATGGACCAAGGAAAACTAGGTAAAATGAAAACTACTAAAATCCTTGTTAAACCATGGTTCAAACTGCATAATATGAGATAGATGACAAGCAAGATACCAATCTCCAGTAAAAAAAAAAATCTCACACCATGACCAAGAAAGAATTCCCTGTTTTGTTCAGTGCAAGTCCTGTGAAAGTATTACGAAAAGTTCCTCATTTGATGCCACTTTTTTATATAAAGAATAATGCAATTGCCTCACTTTTTGTGGGCTTGAAAATAGTTACTGATGACCAAACAAATTAGAATTCACAACATGTCTACAATACGCAGTGGTGCAACTAGCTGAATTTAGGAAGCAGACAGCTGCTTGGACAAGTACTGTGCCTTTTTACAGACCATCTCTAACTGGTATAAAATATAAGGTACTTTCCTTTTAAGTCAGACCTCAAATAGGTGGGTTTTACTATGCAGGAGTTCAAACCTTAGCCTTTCTCCTCTGATACCATGGCCCCCATGATCAATCCAAAACTCTTGCATTTCAGCATGAATACGGTATACATGGAGTAGAACAAAAGGATATAGGACATCACAAATGGCCTGCTAGAGGTCACCGACACCTGATTAGGATCCTTTACAGTCAGGTATAGGAAGGAGCCAAAAATCAGCTCAATGCCAGACACATATAGGTTCATAGGTTCATACTAGGCTATCTGCCCTAGGGCATTTATAAGCCTAGCCAGAGTGTGTTTGGCTTTCGCCACCCATTTTAAATTAATTTTGCTATGCCCTTTTTCGAGGTTAGTATACTGTGCCTCTGTCTAACAGTGACACAGAAGTGATACCCGGGGTAAACCTACGATCTCCCATCCACTCATCAAGATTCCTCTTGAACAGAGTCAATGAGGGACTCTGCCTAACCTGGACTGGGATTTTATTCCAGAGTGAAGGGAGCCTCTAGGTTATGAATCTGTCCCTCCAGCATGTCCTATTTATTTCAGTGCAGAGATTCAAGTCTCTCGAGCGTATAGCTCAATGGGATTTGGATTTTCTAAGGTGCAGCATGTCCATTAATTCCGGGTTGGACATGGCTTTATACGTCAGGCACGGATCGCCTCTGAGCAGGCGGTATGCTACTGAGTGGAGCTGGAGTTTCTTTAACCGGGCAGCATATGGCATCTGTTTGAGCCCTTTGATCCTCTTGGTGAGGTACTTTTGGGGTCTTTCCAGTTGCTGCAGGTGTCTGGTAAGGTACATCCCAAAAGGGGCATTGTACTCGATTATGGGCCTGATGAGGGATGAGTAAAGAGGCACGATGACCTCCCCTGATCTAGATGTGAATCCCTTCATGATTAGGTGGGCTATATAAAATGTTTTTCTAACCACTTTGGCCACGTGGTTGTCAAATGAGAGATTGCTATCAACTTGGGTCCCCAGGTCCCTAATTACTTCTTCTGTACTTAATGGATTACCACCTATGTGGTAATTTGTGGGCACTTTGTTTTTGCCAAAGGGATGACTATACACTTTTGGCGTTTAGCTTGAGGCCATGGCTCTGGCACCAGTTGTCTGTTTCTATGAGGCCCTTTTGGAGGATGCTTGTGTCGGCTGGAGAGTCGATTATGGTGCCCAGTTTGCAGTCATCTGCGAACTTGGTCAGCCACAGTCCTTCCGTGTTTGCCTGTACCTCTGAGAAATATATACCGAACAAGAGAGGTCCCAGGACTGAGCCTTGTGGGACGCCACTTGTAACTGCTTTGGAGTCTGACATGGCTCCAGCAATTCTAACCATGTGGGTTCTGTCCTTGAGCCAGTTTGCAACCCATCTAGTGACATAGGGGTTTATATTTAAGCTGGTGAGCTTATCTATAATGCCTGAGTGGGGTATTGTATCGAAGGCTTTTGCGAGGTCCAGGTAGGCTGTGTGGACCACCTTCCCCTCGTCAATGGCCTTGGTGACTGTTTCAAAGAAATCGACCAGGTTTAAGAGGCAGGATCTGCCCTTAACAAAGCTGAACTGGGTTGGATCCAGTGTCTGTAGGTCCCCAATATCTTTATTTATGAGGTCCATGATGATCCTTTCCATAGCTTTGCAGACCAAGCTAGTCCGGCTTATGGGGAGATAGTTTCCAGGATCCGTTGAGGCACCACCATTGTGGAGAGGGACCACTGTTGCTGTACGCCACTCTTTGGGTACATATCCTGTAGTAAGGCTGAGATTGAACAGTAGTTTTATGTTTGGGTTTAGCTCTTCTTGGAGTTCATGTAGGAGCAGCCCGGGACACTGTCTGGTCCCATTGATGCTGTGTTTTTTGCTTTGGAGAGGGCAGCTCTTACCTGAGCATCTGAGATGACAGGGGGGCAGCACTCTGCTGGGATAGATATTCGCCCTTTTGGTGGGGAGAAGTTTGCGCTGAACCTGTCAGCTAGGATGTTGGCAATGTCTGTGGGTTCGGTGTATTTTTTGTCATTTTGGACTAATTCTGAGCATATCTGGGAATTCCCACCCAGGTTCCTAACATAACTAAAGAAAGCCTTGTGATTATCCTTAGTGTCCTGTGCAATTTTTCTCTCGAAGCTGGCCTTAGACGATTTTATGAATGCCCGTAGTTTTTTGCTAATACTGATCAGAGATATATTCTTGCAATAGATCAGCTGATGATAGGGAAATCTTACTACAGGAAGCTCAACTATAAAGTTGTTCAGACAGTGGTTAAGAGTGCAAAAAATGGCTTCAATCCCAAATATCGGGAGACTATACCCATCTGAAAGATCAAGTTCAGAAAAGACCTCTACTACATTTGCTGGTCTAGATATCTGTGTTTAAAGTTGCCCAACACCAAACAATTCTAATATGGCAACACTTAAGATGATAGTATCATTAACTTTTGTGGAACTGCGCGCACACACACAAACACACACACACATTCCCCGGTCTCTACTATTTGTGATTTTGTATGAACGTAACACCAGTGGAACCAATCAAATGAGTTTCAATCAGTTCTGCTAACAATTAAAACATTACCATTATGAACATTTGATTACACACACACACTTTTATGTAGAATGTGATGTATATGAACAGTGCTGCTTTTGCTGTAAGTTGAGATTTTTCTCTACCTTAGATGAACATGTTTTTAGAAACAAAAAGACACTTTGCTATATTTGCAAATCTACATTGCCAATGGATTTTTCTTATTTTAATTTACTTATTTATGTGTGTGTGTGTGTGTGTGTGTGTGTGTGTGTGTGTGTGTGTGTGTGTGTGTGTGTGTAATTTTACCTTTTGCTTTTTACTGTATTTTCACTGCAATCGTGGATTTTTTGTCATGTTGTGTAATACCATCATTCTTCAATGGTATTACATAAATGTAAATGCATTCATATTATATTGTTGTTCATGGAGCTTTTCTGCTGGGACTCCATTGAAAATGGGCTCTTCTTGGACCAATGGACTATCCCAGTAAACAAACTGTAAAATAAAAATAAATAAAAGATTTGTCAGAACAGGTTTACTTAAAGAAACAAAGCTGTATAAAAGGAAGGCTGAGAGAAACTCAGGCAGTGTTTGCTTGTTGTCTGGGAAGAGGCACTTGATGTCTGGTGCTGCAGCTCAACAATGGATACAATAAAATGAACTGGAAGAAGACACCAGGAGAAGGCTGGAGTTGTCAACTAATATGAGAGGGGGGGGAAGAGGGAGAGAGACGGAGGGAGAGAGGTAGGGAAGGAGTGAGAGGGAGAGAGGTGGAGGGAGAGGGAGGGATGGAGGGAGAGAGAAAGAGACAGAGGGGGAGAGGGAGGGAGGGAGAGGGAAGGAGGGAGAGAGGGAGGGAGTGAGAGAGAGGGAGTGAGAGAGAAAGGGGGGGGAGAAAGAGGGAGGGAGAGAGAGAGAGGAAGGGAGGGAGAGAGAGAGGAAGGGAGGGAGAGAGAGAGAGGAAGGGAGGGAGGGAGAGAAAGAGGGATAGAGAGAAAGGAAGGGAGGGAGAGAAAGAGGGGGAGGGAGAGATAGAGAGAAAAATTCAAGACAGAAAGAGACACAGAAGCAGTATAAAACCATTTTGAAGGTACTAAGAACTTGCTGCGGGCCCTAGGACTTTTTTTTAAAGAAAGTTTTTATTAATTTAACATATTTGCAATACATATACAAAGAAAGGAAGACATTCAAAATCACATACTGTTGTACAATGTCAGGAATATAATGAATCATCAAAGCAATGTTATACAATTAACACATTAAGAGTCTTGGTAGTCTTGGTACTTCCAATACAAACCCTAAGACTTTTGTTGGGGAAGAACCTGCATTTTTTTCAGTTATTTTGTATAATAAATAATATTGCCCTTTTGTTCAAAGTTTGCCTTCCACTGAAAACAAACGTTCACATTAGAATTTGAATAAATAATTTCTGTAAAGCAAATTCCTACCCCGTACACACAAACCATGCAAAGCCTCCAGCATCTTGTGCAGCAGAGAAAGGGGAGTCCCCCCCCCCAGTAAATCTGTTAAACATAGTGCATTTTACTGTTTTCACATTCCCAGCCATTAACCAAAGATACAGACTACTCCCAAAATCACATCTCTCACTCTAAATACTGACACCTAAGCAAAGTATCATAGTTATTTCATTTCTGAACATTCCCAGATGTGTGTGGCATCCCTCACCTAAGAAAAAAAGTTTGGTCCTCTGTTTATCAGCATAACATGTGCTGGTACTCATGAATGAGTATACAACGCACTCACGAATGCATATACAACAACACTCTTCTCAGCAGAGACTCACTGCTGTGAATAACTGATGTAGCAGAAAATGAAAAAGAAAAACAAATAAGCAAAGACCATTTTAAATTATATTCTGATTAATATGGAAGAGAAGTAATAAAATAATACAGAATATGCTTCACAGGGCAGTGCACAGAGTAAACAGCCTTACAAACAGCTTTTAAAGGAAAATTTCATTCTGGGACAGAGCCACACAGTAGAAAAAAAAAGTAGATGCAAAGAACTTAAAAGACAAATTCTCATTATGGGCTTGATGGTATGTGGATACTTTTCGCTGTAAGATGCAAACTGTCATTGTGGGGCATGCTTGTTGATATCTGGAGACTTTTCTACCTAAGAAGCAAATTGCCATTTTGGGGTCTGTTTGTATGTGGACACTTTTCACCCAAAGAGGCAAATTTTCATGGTGGGCTTGCTGGTATATGAACACTTTTCACCCAAAGAGGCAAATTTTCATGGTGGGTCTTGCTGGTATGTGGAAACTTTTCTCACTAACAGGCAAATTGTCATTGTGTGGCTTGTTGCTATGCGGAGACATTTCTCCCCAAGAGGCAAATTCTCATTGTGGGTCTTGTTGTTATGTGGGGACTTTTCTCCCTAAGAAGCAAACTGTCATTGTGGGGCTTCTTGCTATGTGGGGACTTTTCTTCCTAAGAGGCAAATTGTCATTATGGGGCTTGCTGGTATGTCGGGACTTTTTCCCTGTCCAGGGTATCCCTCATTTATTGTAACATAACAGTGAAAACAATGCTACTAAGTCTATGTCATCCAGCTACAAGTATGTCTGGTCAGCAAGCATAAGAGGAAATGGGAGGGCACGTCTGTGGAAGATGTAAAAAGTTATCCAAAGATGTTGGCTTTCTCTGAGTGGGATTAGCTGCTAGCAAAAAATCTCCAGAGACACTGATATATGATATTCAAAAAAAAAAAAAAAATTCCATTTTCATGACATGAAATACAGGAAATTATACCCATGATTTTTAAACATAATTTCACATTCTTGCCAGGATTTTGTACTGTATTTATATATGTGCGTGCGTGTGTGTATGTATGTATATGTGTGTGTGTGTGTATATATATATACATATATATATATATATATATATATATATATATATGGGTCTATTTTTACTCACTGAACTTACACTTCTTTGAATCAGAAATTGCAAACTCCACTTCAGCGAAACACCACTCAACCAAAACCATGGACTACCGAACTACTTTCCCTGGGAAACAAACCACTTGGCTAGCAAGGAAAAAAAGTCAATGGAAAGAAATTAAACCCACCCAATTGGGGGCTTTACCCTCCACACCCGCCTGAGTAAATATACCAACTCCAAGATTGCACTACACTGGGGAAAAGGGCAAGGTTCACTTTTAAGTCTTTATGGGCACATTCAAGCCAATAAATATAAACCCACTAGTTTTAGAGGTTTGACTTTTTTTGTCTAAAGTCAGCAAGAAGTGGGATAAGATAATTTGTCCTCTTTCTGAAGGTGGAAGGATCCTGAAGTCGATATTTTTAAATTTTTGGGGGTGTGAGGAGTGCAGGGAACATGCCCCCCCCCAAAAAACTACTGCATGTCTTATTTTTTGTCATGGTTTTGGTTATTTGACATGTAAAATGGAGCCTGTTACTTTCAATGGTTTCATGTTTAATATATTGAGTATTGTGAAGACTTAACTATTCAACATGTGTTATATACATGCATACATACATACATACGCATGTGGGTATGTGCAGACACTAATATATATTGTTATGTGACTAAAGTTTAGATCTTTTGATACTGATGCTAAGTGTGAGCACAAAAAACTACTATATATGAAAAACAGCTGCACTTGAAAAAAGTATATCCCTCACACTACAAGTTCACTGCAACTTGACAAAAAGGGAAATTATCCAACATACTGCCATCTTGATATTAAAAAGAAACATTCAGAAACTGCACGTTAGTGATCACACACAAGGTCAAGCACGAGTGAATGGCTATACTTAAATATATGTGTGTGTATCTATATATATATCTATATATATATATATATATATATATATATATATATATATATATATGAATGCACACATGCAAACAGGCACAAAACAGGCAGAATAAGAAAACTCATAACGAAAGAACAAAAGAAAACTTGCAATACAATAACTTTACACATGCTTTTAACTACATAAGTGCTGCAAGATTACCAGAAAGTCGATGGTGTCAACTCAGGACAGTTTTATGCTGAAGGGCCTACATATTTATTCCAAATTTAAAATGTTTGCAAGGCAGCACAATTTGAATGTGATGAGTGTCCAGCTGTGTAGATAAGACTATCCTCAGATACTGAAAAAAAAAAAAAAGGTGACAGACTGCAGACAACGTGTTTGCTATAAGAAAGGCATGGACAATACAGGATGAGTATGTTTTATCAGTGCTGTCACATTCTGGCAGATCCTCTTGTTCAAAAATGAAGGATATTAACAAAAGATCCTAGTGCAATCATGATTTCTGTCTCCCTAGGGTGTGTGTAGGATCGATCTTGTAGAATAATGCTCAAAACGGCCGTAGCAGCTTCTCCTTTCTAGTTTTCTTTGCTGTTTCTCACTTTATAAAAACTATCTCACTAAGAATTCTATCCATCTCAATCTCCCATTCAGTCCACAATGTGACTCAAAAAATAAAAATCAATAACTGCGTTCAGGAGCATGCTCAGTGATGAGCTGACCTATGACCTTCCACTACTGGCAGATAAGGAAGACAGAAAGACCCAGTTGTTTCAGTGTCTAAATGAGTGACAGGAAGAGTTTGGCTGATACGGGGAATAAACAACTTGTCTTAAAGTGACAGGCCCTTTGAGACTAGCTTCATGTTATTAATGTCACTCAGCAGCCGGTTAACCGTCTTGCTGCTGGGTTTACTGCTACTTCCCAGGCCCTAACTTAATTTTTTGGTCATTTGTGGGCTTAGAAGATGGGGGGAAATGTGGCAATAAATCAGACTACAGAATAAAATTCTGGAAAGCTGGCAATTTTAGAAATGTAAACTACATCACTAATTGGCCACAAGTGGTTATAGAGTGAGTTGGGGTTCATTACTTAAGTAGTGCAAGAGACATCCACACATTCATGGTCAGGAGTCAGATTTGCTTACTTGCCTTTGATTAGGTCCATTAACTATAACTGTCCACTGTAATATGCACTGTGAAAAAATAAGGTGAAGTGAAAGAAATGGAATTGGAGACATCAATGGCCATCTGCCTGCCACATGTTTTACTATAAAAATACTGGAGGGCAGCTATCTCTTGTCAGGATTAAAACTACATTCGGTAGATGCTGTGAAGGAACATCTTTCCATTTAACTTCAGTTTTGGAAATTGCCTAATTTAAACAGTGGCACCAATAAAAAGTTTAGGTAAATATGGTTATATGCTCATTTTTCAACATACTCTTATGACCCTCTTTCAAGGGTAATGAAAATGTTCTTAAATACCACGAAACATAGTTTTGCAAAGTACAAACTCTTAATACAGTATGCTTTAAAAAAATGACAACTACCATGTTCAGTACTTACACTTGGTGTCAACATGGTAAACACATGAAAGCTGTAAAGCTATGGTCCTTGTGACGACCGTGCCCTGGCCCAGCAATCAAGGAGCCTCAATCCTCACCACTAATGCCAGGGAGGTCGTCTCCTAGAAGAGAGGAAAGGATAACTAATACACACAGTAAAGTACAATTTCCCTTAAGTGCACACAGAGATCACAGTCAGTCTGGGGCTGGTTGCTCCCTTGCTCACCAGGTCCCCAATAAGACTCCCCACTGGCACAGCTATAGGGTCCAGGTCTCAGCCTAGCTGGGCAAGCTAAAACCTTCAGTACCCTCTCTGTCCAACCAGTGCTTCATGTCCCTGCCAAGTAGCTGACACAGCACACACACACACACACACACACACACACACACACACACACACACACACACACACACACACACACACACACACACCCTTTGAGATAAGTATTTATACAACTTCACAGACACTCCTGGGAAAGGCTGACAAATAATCTCCAGCTGTGCCCCTTTACCCAGACCATACGGTAGTACTCCCTGCCACCACACATCTAATAATATCAGCTACTAAATGGCCCTGAAAAGGGTGTCCAATTATTACTGTGCAATATTATTATCCAATGGTAATGTGACTATTCAGTCTAGGCTTATTGGAAGGGCTTAGACAGTAAACTCTATAAATATATAATGTACTCTAAAGCATAATTTATCTCTACATAAACCAGCCACAGGTAGAAGGTTTTAAAAATATTTAATAATAAATAATTAAAACACAAGACAAAACTACTACACCACAGAGATATCTAAGAGTTCAGAGATCACACAGAAACTTAAAATAATACAGTAGGACAGGTTGGATTTCAAAGAAAAATACCTAATTAATCTTTACTAGCTTTATTCCTACAAGAAATCACAGTGCTAAAACTTGCATGTGAGCATAGGCAGAGTGCTGAGTTAGATATCCAAGATCAAAATGCTTTCAGTCTCTTGTAAGAAATAGTATTTAAACATTACTAACAAACATGTCTCTAAGGCCCTCCCAAATTGCATCATTTTTGACACTTATGTTTTCCCATTATTCATATTGCATCATCTTAACACCTGGTCTGAGTTCTCAGGCCACAAACTGCATTATTTAGCCATCTAACACCTGCTCAGGAATGTACAACAATACAAGGCATTTCACATATATACTCTAACAGAACCCAGAGCAATAAAGCACATTCCACATCTAAATTCTGGTCATAAACTTTAGCCTTAAAACAATGGGCATGAAACCTTCATCAAGACCCACTGGAGCCAAATTCTAACATGAAAGGGTCACAACATGCTTCACTGGGCCAGTAGAGTGCAATGTTGTTACATATTTTGCAGTTCCACATTTCACAGTATTCTGTTATACTCAAGAAACATGACTGTATTTTACATTTATTTACAAATGCCAGAATTATATATCAAATTCTATTTGACTAGGCTGGCAGCCTTCGCCCATCTCTCCCCAGTCGTCACAGTCCTCAAATTAAATGTAGCTGCACAACCATGAGGCTTGTACACTGTCCACCCTAAAATACAACTATACCTTTTTTAGCCCTACCTTATATAAATAAACACAGACATTTTTCAAATAGCAGTAGTACTGCCTTGTGTGAAAAATCACACATGGCTGAACAACAGTGGGCAAAAGGCAATGTAGTCTGCTCAGTGGAAGTCACCTTTCCCTGAGATGTAGTGATCTCACAGTTAATTACATTGCAGAGAATAGAATCCCCAACTGAAGTGTGTGGAAGCTTTGTCTCCCATGCAACCTGACTTCTGAAGCCCACTGAAGACTTTCTGTTTGCAACAGAGTAGAATTCAAATAGCTGTTATCTACCCTCATATCAGTAAACTTTTTGATTTTAAAAAGGCACTGAAACATAGGTATACAAAACAGCAGTCTGGACCAGATTACAAAGTGGCAACTATTGAAGTCAATGGGTCACTCAGAAAATATAGCCATTACAAGTTTGGGATGAAAATGTAAATTAGGCAGCACAGTGGTACAACAGCTATCATTTCTGCTTTACAACGCTAGATTAACTAGTTCACTTCTCATCTGGGGTTGCTTTCTTGGTTTTTCACTGGGTGCTCCAACTTCCTCTAGCATTTAAAGACATTTCACAGATGAATTGATGTTGTTCTTCTTTCTGCTTTTCCCAGTTAGGGGTCGCCATAGCGGAACTCCGGTCTGCTAATGACTGGCAGTAGATTTTTACAGTGCCGAGGTGCCAGCTCGACACCCAACCTTCAACGAAGGTACGCCCATTCTAAGCATGTCTTTCGAACGCCACTCGACCTCGGGGAGGACATGCAGACTCCACGCAGAAGGCGCTCCAGCCGAGAATCGACCTCTGAAATGCCCAAAGGTATCTGTGCATGTGTTAAGTAAGACTGAATGTGTGTCTGTGCATGTTACCAGTTTCTCTGGCTTGCACCTGGCAAACTGACATAGGCTAGAGCTTACCCTCCCAATTACTGAAATGAATTAAGCAGGTAACTAGATTAGCAAACAAACTAATATTCATAAAGAGGAAGACTCACTGTAAAGAGACTTACAAAAGAGTAAGAGAGCTCACTCTTTATGGTCTGAATACAAAAACTTCATAATAAAATGGAATTATAGCATTCAAATGTTTGCTAAATTGAATTGAGGACCCACAAATAAAAAAAATAAATACATTTTAATGCATAGCAGGCAAATGAACGTCTAATTAATTTATTGCTGGTGAATATGCTCTGTTCTTCTCTGTTTTAACTAGAATTCAGTCTTAAAGGCAAGAGTACACAAAGTGATTTAGTCGGAACTTCAAAGCCTGTAATTAGAGATTACTAGAATCAAACTCAATTTACAGGCTGTTACAATCATTTTTAATGCTGATTGCATGATGTTTCATAAAAAATCTGGTTGATATTTGAAGATTCAACCAAAGTTTGAATCAATAAATGCTACAATTTGCATATTTAGAAAGTCTTTACTTTTTCTTCAAATTATATAGTATTGCTATGTGTATTTACATATGCAATACAGTACAGGAAGAGGGAATGCAAAGTGCCTGGTCTATGTCTCATATCACCTGGAGGAGGGGGGTGCATGGTGCCTGGCCTATGCCTCATGTCACCCCTGGGAATGCAGTAATATCTGTAGCATGCACATTATCTCATGTCTTACTGCACTTAAAAAATTAATGTCCATATTTTCTGGCATTTTAAATTATAGCTTTACCAGTTTATGTAAGATTGTTATTGTGATAACATTTAGTAGTTTATTAATTGAACTATCTATGTTGGAGCTTTTCTCTCTGGGCCTCTACTGAAAATGGGAATCATGCCCAGTTGGACTTTCCCAGTAAGCATATTCCAAATATATAAAAATAAAATAAAAATTTCAGTTTTAATTATGTGAAACTTTTGTATGGCATTTTCAGGGTAGTCATTTTACAGACAGTTATGTCAAACGTTGTGTATCACTGCATAATTCCATTTGTAAATGCTTCATAGTCCATTTTCATAAATTGCATTTTGGAAGTGAGTTGCACAAATTCAGTGCTGTAATTCAAGAAGTGGTAAGTCACAGATGGTATGCAAAAAATTAAAGCTCAAAATGTTAAGAGTATTTGTTGAAAATAATGTTTAAAGAAGCATTTGTTGCACACTTTAATTGATAGCTGTACAGGGTTATAACTTTTTAATACGTGGAATTTTATATGAAATTTTCAGGGTTATCATTTTAGGGACCTTTCTTTCAAATCGCTGTGTACCATTATGTACTTTTATTTATAAATGTCATTTCGCACTTATTTTTCCAGATCCCATTTTGATATGAGCGAATTAATTTGATGGAACATTTTACACAGAGGAAATAGACTGACAATATGCTGAACATTTGAACTTGAAATGCAAAGCTTTTGCAGAGTCAAGTGCATCTGTTAAAAATAATGCTAAAAGTATGTTGCCTAGTTTGACAAAACACCTGTTGCACAGGATTAAAACTTTTAAACAACATGCAGTTTGACATGAAATTTTCAGGAAAGTTATTTTAGGGTCTCTTCTGCCTGCTGAATGGCAGTGTGCAGTTTCTTTTGTAAATGTCATTTTAGAGTCATTTTCACAATTCTCTTTTTCGATCAGAGTTCTACTAATTCCATTTCATAGTTTAAGTGGTGGTTGCCCACAGATGGCATCTTGAACGTCTATGTTCACAGTACTAAGTTTTGCAAGAATTATGAGCAGTTGTTTAAACTAATGTTTTACATGTATATCCCCAGATTACCCAACACAGTCCTGATATTCTAGTATAGCTGAAACCTAGCTTAAACACAGCACAAATAACTCCAAAATTAGACCCCCCTCAGCTATAATATAATTCAAAATGACTATATAAAGAGGAAAGATGGTGGTACTGCTCTAATATTTCCCAACAACTAACACAGTTCCCCTACAACAAACCAATACCAAAATTCACCTCAGCAGAGTTTCTTACTACATTCCTGAAAAAAAAAACATATACAAACATGCATTACTGTCTTTTACATCCCTCCTGGCAGCAATACATCTACGCTGGAAGGTATCTTACATTAGACATCCGTAACAATTCCACATGCAAAAATACTACAATGTGATAGCAATACCAATTGTTTGGACATAAACTTTAACTCAAGTGGGTATCTGAAAAAATTCTATTATACAAAAAGAGCTTACGTTCTTTTCTTTTTACTCTTAGGTGGGTCTAGTACTAAAGGCATTGTGAGGGCAGTGTTAAGAAATCAAACATTTGTTAAAATAACTACCTCTAATAAAATCTCCGATTGTTTTTTTGATACTTGGAACACACTACGTCCAGGGTCCTAGAATAGCTTGTATTGGTCATTCCTCTCCCCCACCAACTACTGGGAATGAAGAATACTAACTTTAAAAGTCACGCCCATCATATCTGAACTGCATTGCAGCTGTTTCATCTCCTGGGTGTATGCTCCCTTAGATGTAAGTTTATCTCTCTATTCACACAGTCTCAATTAACTCATTTCAAGCACTGCATAGAGACTCATTACTTTTTAGCATTCCATGGTTTGTGAGACTTCTAGATTATAAAGAAAATGTTTTTTACACTGTTTATTGCATTCTAATTTGTTTCCAAGGCTCCACACTGTTAGCGGTCAAAGTGTATTCTACTGTAAGTGCTGTTATTTGTGGCCTAAACTAGAAATGTGCTTTAAATTTTCACAGGCAACTATAGTTACACGTCTATTACAAAGAGGTTATGTACTCACCATAACGTTCCATCTGTGTTGTCAGTCTTCATTCATTTTTGACAGTTGGGATTCAGTTCCGATCCTCGGAACTGGCTCGACCATTGTACAGCTCGAGCCAGACAGAAACTCTTTGAGCCAAGTTTCTACCCACAATGCCCCTGTATATGTTACCTCAGATCGAGTTTGCAAATTACAACAAGATGAAGTATATATATAATATACAAGAGGAAGCCATGTCGAAGGTAAATACCCTAATGCCAGCCCAGGACAAGGGTACGAACCTCCAGGAAATCTCGAAGGAGGGTTGGATGTCAAGAATGAATGAAGAGCAACAACACAGATGGAACATTATGGTGAGTACATAACTTCTTTATCTGATGTTGTCAATCTTTGTTTATTCTTGACAGCTGGGACTGAGTCCCCAGCTACTTGTACTCTGGATGGCCTTATGGAAGGATTTTCCTGAGAACCATAGAGCCAAAGGATTTTCTTACCCTGGAGACCATATCCAATTTGTAATAAGTGATAAAGGTATGAGGGGCTGCCCAAGTTGTGGCTGCACACATTTCATCCAAAGAGGCCTTGGAATGAAAACCAGCTGATGTGGCAATAGTTCTGGTCAAGTGAGCCTTTACAGGCGCAGGCATTTTAAGATTGTCTTGTTCATAAATAAAGGTAAAGCAAACACTTAACCATTTAGATAGGGATACCTTAGAAACAGGTTTACCTATCCTCGATCCTGAAAAGGAGACAAACAGTTGGAAGTTCTACAATTCTTAGTTCTGTCAAGATAAAATCTCAGCTGTCTTCAGACGTCTAACAGATGCAGACAGTATTTGCCTTTGTTACAGAAATTTGGAAAGAAAACTGGTAAATGGACTGATTGATGTTTGACTTGGAGACCACCTTAGGAAGGAAGGAAGGGTTAGTCCTCAAGGACACTCTGTCTTTATGGAAGATTATGCATGGTGGTTTCACACAGAGTGCCTGTATTTCTGAAACCCATCTGGCAGAAGTAATGGCCACTAGAAAAAGAGTTTTTCTGGAAAGAAACTTGAGATGACAAGTAGCAGCTGGCTCAAAGGGAGGTAACACCAAATACTGCAAAATTAATGTAAGGTCCCATGGGGGGAACGGTTCCTTGAATGGAGGTTTGATACGTAGGATTCCCTTAAGAAACACTTTGCATAAGCAATGGGAAATTAAGGATTTGTCATCACAGCCACTGTGAAAATTAGAGATGGTTGCTAAGCTAACTCGAACGGTTGAAGCAGCCGCTCCCTGGTTGAAGAGGTTTGCTAGAAAACCTAAAATTTGTTCAACTGGGGCTGAAAAAGGATCCAAATTATTCTTAGAAGTCCAAAGAGAAAATCTTTTCCATTTACTGGAATACAGTTTCCTGATAGATGGTCTACGAGAAGCCAGAAGAATTTTTCAGACAGGAGAAGTAATATTAGACTGCCTGGCAACTAATGGAATTGGAGGAACCAAGCTCCGAGCTTGAGTGAATGAAGGTCGGGGTGTGACAGAAGATCCAGTACTGGGTCCAGAATCCAAGGTCGATGAACCAAGTGAGGCCATAGGAAGGGAAACCAGACTTGCCTGGACCAGAATGGGGCAATGAGGATTACTGTGAATCACAACCTCTGGGCTTTCTTCAGAGAAAGATGAATGAGGTGAACAAGAGGAAATGCATTAAGGAGACCAGGGGACCAATCTAGGAGGACAACACCTCTTGGTGACTCTCCCTATGGAGGGAGTAGGGCAAAGTATGCACTACACATGTTGTTTACTGGGGACACAAATAGGTCGCAGCAAGGCTCACCTCATTGGCAAAATATTTGTTTTGCCACTTTGGGATTTAGGGACCACTCATGCAGCAGTAGGCTGTGTATGTTCAACTTGCCTGCTAACGTGTTGGAAATTCCAGGGATGTGCATTGCCACAAGAAAGCAGTTGGACGATATCAGCCATTGCCAAACTCTGAGAGCATCCCAGCAGAGGGGATATGATTTGGTTTCTCCTTGTTTGTTGATGTACCAGTCTACCGACATGTTGTCTGATTAGATTGCAACTGTTCCCAGATAAAGAGCATTTTGGAAGGCTTGCAATGCTAGGAGCACTGCTCTCATCTCCCAGATATTGATGTGCAAGTCGGCCTCTTAAGGAGATCAAGTGCCTTGGACTGTCTTTCCCAGATAATGCCACTTCACCCCATATGGGAGGTGTCCGTGGTCAGTACGGCCTTGGGCTGAGGGGGAACAAAGGGCTATCCCATAAGGATGTCTTCTGACTCCATCCACCAAGACAAATCTTTCTTGCAAGTTTCCGTTATCAAGATCAGATGACTTAACAAATGAGTAAGGGTGGACCATTGCGACACTAGAAGCCATTGAACTATTCTCATGTGAAACTGTGCCATGGGAACTTAGGTGACAGTTGCTGCCATGGAATCCAGGGTATGGAGAACAAGAGCGGGCACTTTTTGTTTCAGTAAAATGGATTGGGCTTGGCATCTTATCTTTTGTATTCTGTGAGGGGGTAGTGAGGCTATGCAGGACACTATCTAGTCGTGCCCCAATGTACTCCAAGTCTCGAGTGAGGGACAGCGGAGATTTCTCGTAGTTCACTGTGATGCCTAGAGACTCAAAGAGATGTATGATGAACTCTAAGTTTTTTGTCAACAGATGCCTGGAAGGGGTGGTGAGGAGCCAGTCATCTAGATAAGGAAACACCTGGAATCTGTTTAATCTCACTTGGGCTGTGATGGCCGACATACATTTGGTGAAAATCCTGGGGGCCATGGTGAGACCAAATGGCAGAGCTCTGAAGTGGTAATGACTGGCTCCTAGCCAAAAGCGAAGGAACCTTCTTGAGCACCTGTCTATCTTTATGTGATAATATGCAGCTTGAAGGTCTATAGTGCACATCCAATCATCTTTCTCCAAAAAGGGGACTGAGGTCTAGTACTGGCCTCCAGTTCCTAGTTTTTTTTTTTTTTTGGCACTAAAAAGAATCTTGAGTAAAACCCAGATTCTAACTGGTTTGGTGGGACTTCTTGGATGACTCTTTTTTGCAGCAGCCTTTGTATTTCTTTGGCAGCTTGATCCCTCTGATGGGGTGAAACATCTGAGATTTTTCTTTGAGAATGTGGAATTATGTTGAAGACGATACTGTAGCCTCTGGCAATGATTTTCTGCACCCAAGAACTGGATGTTATTTGTCACCAGGCTGACAGGTGCAGAGAAAGTCTTCCCCGACTACTTCCAGAGGCAAGCAACTGGGTCTCCTTTCAGGAGCGCTGGTAAGCTGTCCAGAGAAGGAATCTCTAGACCTCTGCTTTCGGGTTAGCGTCTTCCATCTGAGCTTCCCCCTCTGCCTCGAGGGAAGCCAGAGCCTTATGTGTCATGGAAAGGTCCCTGAGACGTCTTGAACCACATTTTCCCACTCCTCTGATTCCTGGAGAAGGATCATTGTGGGGTGGAAAAATTAATGTCTAGGGCAGGCAGGGTCTTACCATCGTTTTCACACCTGGGTAGTGTGTCCTTTACTTTGGGGCTGAACAGGGAGGATTTCTCAAATGTAGCATTGACATAGGAAGACTTGAAGCTCTCCTTGAAGTCACACAAGTGCATCAAGGTGTGTCGCCTAATTACCACACTGGAACCCGCTGCTCTGGTTGTCCCTTAGGCTGCATGGGCGATGACTCACATGAACGAGTTTGATATAGACTCCAGGGTGGCTGGCTGTGAAGTGACCTTATCTTGTACCTCGCTGGACACAGCCCCAGCTAGAGTTTCTGATAATTCCTTAATCAGGTCTCTCTGAAGTCTAGTAAAATGTGCCATAAAGTTCAAGAACCTAAGTGTGAAGGTCGATGAAGCATAGACCCACTTTCCTAGACTCCCTGTTAGGAGGATGAACAGAAGGACTCTTGTCAGCTAGGTCTTTTTTTGGTGGCAGCCACCACCACCATGGCATCTACTGGCAAACCTTTTGCCCAATATTAGTGGTCTTCTGGTGGTGATAATACTTTGTCAGGTCTCTGGGGAATGGGCTCTATGGCATAAGGAGCGAGATTAGCTTGATGAAGTCAACAGTGGGTGGTGACACCCATGAAGTAGATGGTTGGGCACTGAAGGCTTGAAAGTGCATGGTTTCTTCTGAGGATGGGTCTTGGGACTTCCAGTTACTTTGCTGTTTCAGAATATCTGGGACATCTCCAAAGAAAATATCCTCAGGGGGTGACCGTGGGGAACCCTCCCCTTCATTGAAATCTGTGTCCTCCATGACAGATTCTTCAGGAGGAAACCAGATGCTTCCTTTTGCATGTCCTCTTTCAGGGTGGCTCCTCAGTAGGAATCTCTGGGGAGGACTCCTAAGTGGAGGGGCCCTGTATCTCGGCAACTTGAAGCTTCGGTGCTTGCTGTCTTGCTGTAGAGACTGATGTCAACTCTGGACCGGAGGATATGGAGATATGGCACTCCAATGCGGGTGGGGCCAGCTGGGAGCCCATGGAGGCTAAGGGCCTCTCCATAACCCGAAAGGTGGTATCCTAAAGAAGAGTGGGAGCCCAGAACCAAGAAAGACAACCTCAGAACCGAGGTCATACACTGCTCAGAGGGACCGCCCGCCAAGGCTGAGGCTGGGGAAGGACCTGAAACTGTCAAAGTTTCTGGAACTGAGATTGGCATCATACCCAAACTAGGTGCTGAACCAGAAACCATGGAACCAATGAAGGGGTCTCGGCTTTAAGACTCAGTCAGCTCCACAGCAGTAACAGATGATGTCAGCGCAACATCCAGTGCCAAGCTGAACTCACCTAATAGCACCGAAACAGCTGGCACCGGGGTTACTGAAGTACTGCGCTCAGAAACTGTAGTCAAAGCTGGAGGAGGATAGGTAGGAGTCCCGGGAGAAAAGCTCCCCCAATGTAGATGGGAGCGGGGCCTGAGAAGAGGCAGGAATACCTCTGGCCAGCAACAGTTGGTCCACCAACCTTACTACATCCAACTTGGAAAGACTCCTGGAGGACTGTACTAAAGAGGCCAAAGGAGACCATGGTCTTTCATTGAATGGACAAGGTAGTTCGCCCATAAAGGGGTCTACAGTTGGGGAATATCTCAAGCTCGGCATTTTCAAAATAGGCTTTGGCGCACAGAGGGTAGGCTGTGACTGTGGCGGTGCCAATGTAAGTATCTGTTGAGCAATAGGCAAAGTTGGTGCTGAGCCAGAACCTATACAAGCTGGTGCCGACAAGGGTGTCAACTGCACCTCTGAATTTGACAGTGCCTAGAAGGCACTAGATTGAAGTGCTGGAACCTGAGCCATCAGTTCCAAAGGGTGCAGAACCGAGGGTTTATGTTTAGGAGCCCCTGGAAATGAGGGTGATGTCGGTACCGAATGGCTTTTCTTTTTTGGTAAATCTAGTTTCGTGTCGGCCTTGGACAAACTTCACTGAAAGGTGATTTAAGTAGACCTTTAAGCAAGAGCTTATTCCTGCACTTTGACTGAACCCCTTACAGAAGTCACATTCCAAATCTAAATGAGGCACACCTAAGCAGTAGATACATGAAAGATGCCCATCAGAACTAGGCATCTTTTTATTACAGTCTTGGCAATGTTTAAATCATGACATGCCTTCAGACAGTTTATCAGACATAATAATAGTAACAATAGTAAAGGGTGAAAAGCAAACACATGCCTGATAAAATACACTCGTGCGCGCGTGCACACACACACACACACACACACACACACACACACACACACACACACACACACACACACGCATATATATAGATAGTGAGATAAATAGGAAAATTAGAGAGAACATTTTTTTTAAACTATCTCAAGACAACTAGAAACAATAAAACATTTAGCTGAGAGAAAGGCTGATGCGTCTTGCTGGCAGAGTGGCAAACAATATCTGCGGTAACATATACAGGGGCATTATGGGTAGAGAATTGGCTTGGGAGTTTTTGGCTGGCGCGAGCTGTATAACGACCCAGCCAGTTCCGAAGATCAGAACCAAATCCCCCCGTCAAGAATAAACAAAAACTGACATCAAATATAGTGTTTTGGAGAGTTCTGTCCCAGAAATGGGCTGTAGATAAAGCAGAGGTGACTTTTTAGTTAAATGTGATGGTCAGTTTAGTACTGTTGCTAGAGTTTGTGATTTAATTAGTCAACTGTATTCTTCATGCTAATCTATCCTTGCTATTTGCACAGAATTAGAGAACTGTTGGAGCACAGGGTTTGTTAAATATTTTACAAAGCTGTTTACTTGTGAACATTGAGTCTAAGCTTGGAAAGTATTAGATATCCTAAATATTTATTCAAATACTCTCCATTTGCTAGTTCTGTGACTTGGTTGTACCTATTGCAACCTTATCCATTTCCTTTCTTTTTTTAGTCTACAGAGAATACTGCTTTGCTGCCCCCCCCCCTTTAGAGTGCAGACACTATCAATAACCTATTTCTGAAAGTAATTGTCTCTGAACAGAAAACCAACTAGTAAAATTACCCTTAATCAATTGTAGGTGTTTAAATTGCTCAAGTTGCATCTCATTTATTAAATAAAGCAATCAGAAAAGCTCTGTAAGGGTGCATACTACCAGGGCTAACAGCTGCAATCCTCATTCTAGGAGTCCCCCCTCACCTTCCCACAGTTGTAAAAAAGAGTAAGACACAGTAAATACATAAACTAATAAAAAGTTACATTTTCTAAGAAGCCAGATCTTGGAATTTTAATTTGAAACATAATTATGGTGCCTAAATTCAAGAGGGCATCTAAAAATGTTTATTATACAAAAAGAGCTTACGTTTTTTTTCTTTTTATTCTTATGTCAATCTAGTCCTAAAGGCACTGTGAGGGCAGTCTTCAAAGAATGAACCTTTGTTAAAATACCTACTCCTAATAAAATCTCTGATTGTTCTTTTTGGATACTTGGCTCACACTACTTCCAGGGTCTTCCCAATTTGTTCGCCCTCGTTATGCTAGGCTTCACTCAGCTCCACTACCCTACCCCAATTCTCACAAACCCGCAGTTTAGCTAAATTTATTTAACCACACCACTCCCACTTACACTAGCTACCCAATCAGCAAACAAACACCTTAACTACTTCTTAATTATACCCTTACACCTGCATCATTTCATTCCCCAACCCCTCAACTAAACACTGCACACTATCACTCTATTCCCTCCCATCATTATCGTTCTAGTCTCTCCCATCTAAACCATTCCCTCCATCTAACCACTACACATTATATTTCTAGTCCCTCCCATTGAACCTCTCCTAATGTAACCTAACAAGATTACAACCTCTCAGCCAACTATATCTTCTCACTCATATTAAGCCACCACAAAAAACATCTAGTTTCAGTCTTTGACTATATTCCAACTAATACCTGCACATGAATACCAAATATAAAATAATGTCTCTACGCTCTAAACAATTCACAAATGCGAAAATGCTAACTTAGTACAGCATATTACTCATACTACTCTCAACAGCTGCCCATCTCACAAGTTACCACCTCATCTAACCACTCCCCAAGCCATCCATAAAACTACATCCACCAACCCTAACTGAAATTAAACCACTCACTTCAAAATATCATCAGCCATCTTCAAGACCACTTTCTCTTACCAAATTAATCACAAAATGCCATCACAAATAAAAGTTCCAAAAAATATCTCACTCAGGTATCACAAACACATCTCCAAACTCATACGCACACTAACATAGCTAACAAACTTATAATAAATGGTGACATACATCCAAACCCAGGCCATACCTTCTCCCCCTCAACGCACCCTCAAACTCAAAACACACACAACCTACTTTCTAAAGGTTCAGACCTTCTCCTTTTAAAATTAAGCCTCAGAAGTATTCTCAATAAAGTTCCCGAGCTTCACACTACTCTCTCTGTCTTTATTCTCCTGATATAGCTATATTAACAGAAACATGGTTGAAACCTCATATTACAGACAATGAAATCACTCCTCCAGGCTATAACATACTTAGAGTAAATAGAAAAGAGAAAAGAGAAGGGGGGTAGTCATAGTATTTAAGAACAGCCTTATACTTAACACCCAAATTTCAATATAACTATTTCTAACAACACCAAGATACTTATGACTAAACTGCAAATCAATCCTAACAAGTATATAGCCATACTAATCATTTATATTCCACCAGGTAATAATGTTTCCACTATTGAGCACATCCTACAATGTATTTTAAAGGACATTACCTATGAGACCATCATCATGGCTGATTTCTATAATGACTGGTTGACGTAACTCACAAAACCGCAGCAATCATGTCAACCTCTACGGCTTCACACAAATCATCCAATCTTCTACCAGAACATCTAATAGACAGTCTATCCTTGACTGGACCCTGTCTAACAAACCTTCCCACTATCAAAACACTGGCTGTCTACCCAATAGTTTTAGTGACACAATCCTACCTTTCTGCTCAGGCAAAACATCACCTCTACTAAACATACCATTTTCTGCAAATCCGTAATAAAAAAAATTCAACTCCTCCCCGATCTAATGAACACACTAAAAAAATTTAACGGGACTCCTCTTAAGAATTTGCTTCCAGATGCTGCTGCTGTACATTTTAATAATACTTTCCTTAACATTCTTAATAGAATGGCACCTCCCAGAACAGTCCATGTTCATAGGCTGGTACTAGGCTATCGGCCTTAGGGCCTATACAAGCCTGGCCATAACAATTCCCTGGATATTTCTTCCCACAATATTTACTTGCCTGGGACCCCTGTCTAGCAGGGTGACTGACGTGATCCCCAGGGTGAGTTTCCTATCTCCCATCCAAACGTCAAGGTTCCTTTTGAAGAGGGCCAAAGAGGCACTCAGCTTGACATGTATGGGTAGTCTATTCCAGAGTCTGGGGAGTCTCTGGGTCAGGAACCTGTCTCTCCAGCATGTTTTGTTCATTGTGATGACAAGGTTTAGATCCCTAGAGCATGTGGCTCTGAGGGATTGGGATTTCTTTCAGTGTAGCATGTCCAGCAGCTCCGGGTTTGACATGGCCTTGTATGTTAAGCAGAGATCACCTCGGGTAGACAATATGCAACAGAGTACAGCTGGACTTTTTTTTAGACGGTCAGCATAGGGCATCTGCTTTAGGCCTGTGATTCTTTAAGTGAGGTATTTCTGCAGCCTTTGCAGTTGTTGCAGATGTCTTGAGAGGTACATACCAAACAGGGCATTGCATTCTATAATGGGTCTAATGAGGGATGAGTACAGTGGGACAATGACCTCCTTTTTTCTGGATGAAAAGTCCTTAGTGATGAGTTGTCCCACATAAAAGGATTTCCTGGCTGTTGTGGTGATGTGGTTATCAAAGGTGAGACCACTGTCCACCTGTGTCCCTAAGTCTCTTATAGGTTCATAGTGAACCTATGTTCATAGGTTCATAGATAGGTACTAGGCTAGCTGCCAGAGGGCATTTTTAAGCCTAGCCAGAGTGTGTCGGCTTTCGCCGCCCCACTGATTAATTAACTGAGCCTCTGTCAAGCAGAGCCAATGAAGTGATCCCAGGGGTGTATTTTCTGTTACCCATTCACTCGTCAAGGATTCTCTTGAAGAGTGTTAGTGAGGGGCTCTTCCTAATGTAGTTAGGAATTTTGTTCCAAGGCATGGGGAGTCTCTGTGACAGGAATGTATCCCTCCAGCATGTTCTATTTATTGTTGTGGTGAGGTTTAGCTCACTAGAGCATGTGGCTCGCAGTGACTTGGATTTCTTTAGGTGGAGCATGTCCATCAATTCTGAGTTGAACATGGCTGAGTAAGTGATATGCCACTGAGTATAGCTGGAGTTTTTTCAGTCAGGCTGCATAGGACATATGTTTGAGGCCAGTAATCCTCTTGGTGAGGTGCTTTGCGGTCTTTCCAGCTGTTGGAAGTGTCTTGTGAGGTACATCCCACATGGGGCATTGTACTCTATGATGGGTCTGATTTGTGACGAGTAGAGGGGAACTATAACCTCTTTATTTCTAGATGCGAACCCCTTAGTAATTAGATGGGCCACATAGAAGGATTTCCTAACTACTTTGGCAATATGAGTGTCAAAGGAGAGATTACTATCTACCTAGGTCCCCAGATCTCTTATTACCTCTTCTGTATTAAGGGGGCTGCCATCTATGTGGTAATTCGTGGGTGTTTTGTTTTTCCCAAATGGGATGACTATGCATTTTTTGGCATTTAGCTTAAGGGCATGACTTTGACACCAGCTGTCTGTCTCAGTAAGGCCTTTTTGAAGGATGTCCGTGTCAGCCGGAAAGTCGATTAGGGGTTCCAGTTTGAAGTCATCGGCGAACTTGGTTAGCCATAGTCCTCCTGTGTTTGCCTGTACTTCTGAGAAATATATGCTGAACAGTAGGGGTCCCAGAACCGAGCCTTGCAGGACACCACTTGTGACTGGTTTAGAGTCGGACCTGGAGCCCGCTATTCTTACCATATGAGTTCTGTCTGTAAGCCAGTTGGCAACCCATCTTGTGACGTAGGGGTTTATGTTCAGGCTGGTGAGTTTTTCTATAATACCCGAGTGAGGAATGGTGTCGAACGCCTTGGCGAGATCAAGATAGGCTGTGTGAACCACCTTTGCCTCATCTATGGCCTTGGTGACTGTCTCGAAGAAGTCAACCAGGTTTAGTAGGCATGCTCTGCCCTTAACAAAGCCAAACTGGGTCGGGTCAAGAGTTTGGAGGTTGCCAATGTTTTTGTTAATGAGTTCCATGATGATGCGCTCCATAGTCTTGCAGACCAGGCTAGTCAGGCTTATGGGGTGATAGTTACCAGGGTCAATTGTGGCCCCTCCTTTGTGTAGCGGAATAACTATTGCTGTGCGCCATTCTATGGGCATGTAGCCTGTTGAGAGGCTGAGGTTGAACAGTGTGTTTAGGTTAGAGTTAGTTCATTCCGTGGTTCATGCAAGATGCAGCCTGGGACACCATCTGGCCCCATTGATGCTGTGTTTTTGGCTTTTGAAAAGGCTGTTTTCACCTGTGCTTCTGTGATTTCTGGGACACTACACTTTTCTGGTATTGTTGTGGGCCCTTTTGAATGTGAGAGGGAGGTGAAGTTTGCACTGAATCTATCTGCCAGGATGTTGGCAATATCAGTAGGTTCAGTATTACAAGTTACCAAATTTCCAAACATTGCAGGGGATTCTATATTCATGCCATGTAGCAAAAACCTGGAATATGATTCCTCACTCTATTAGAACCACTATCAACTCAACTGATTTTAAAAAGTACTCAACAATTATTTATCAGACTTATGGCTCTGCTCATGTAACAGTCAGGCTAACTTTGAACAACTATAACCTTTTTCTCCCTTATTTATATAACTATCACGCTAACATGTTATTATCTCAACCCCACATTTTTCTTCATATCCTACCTATCCATTACATTACTTAATCAAACAGAAATATCTTGTTCATTATCTCCATCAAAAACTCCTCTCTTCCAGCAATTGTTCTCATCCTGACCTCCTTTCTTCCTCATTTTACCTTTCTCTCCTCTTCTTTAATACAATTGAACAGAAAGTGGTTACAGTATAATCTTGCTTACTTTATTTTTTATTGCCAACTGTAAAGAGAACTGTAAAATTAATATTCTAAGATTCTACTGCCAACTGTAAGCTATGTATCACAATAGGTACCACTGGACTGGTCTTTCACTATATTTTGAACATCTGTATTGTTGTATCACCAGATAAACTCAGCCAACTCTATCTGATTATTATATATTATATAAGTACTTTAAATTATGATATCACTGTTATGTCTTTTACCATTGCATAAAAATTGTCATTATGTCTATGTTTTTTATGTATTGTTACTGTGTGGGACTTTCTCCCGGGCCTCCTCTGAAAATGAGTTCTGCCCAGTTGGACTTTCCCGGTAAACAAATGTAAAATAAATAAATAAAAACTCTCCTATATCTAGCATGAACATATATGGTTTCACAAGTAAGTAATAACCCCACACATTATAGCAAAACAACAAATTCCTTATTAGCCTGGATCCTAGTATCAGACCCCAGCAAATATACCACCACAGGTATAATGTCACACTGTCTAAGTGACCATTTCGCAATCTATACAATCAGATAACTCTCACATCCACTCAAACAGCATATTTATAAAACAATAAAAAAACTGACCAAGTTTAACCCACAAATATTCATTTCCCTATCATCTCTTAACTGGAACATCCTAAAAATCCTTCTCTTAGATGATGCTGTAAATGAACTTAATACAACTTCCCCAAATATCCTAAATAACCTTATAACCCATAGAAGGGAGAGACTAAAAAAATAATGTAATTTGGCTTCCTAAGAAGAGTAGAATGCTTATGTAGTATGTAGAAAAAGTATGACAAGAATGTCAAAAATATAAAACACCATATCATCTCGAAAACGTCAGAATCCTCCACAACCATACTAAAAAGCAAATAAATGAAGACAAAGAAATATACTACAACTTTCAAAACAACAGTAAACATAACCCTAAAACATTCTGGTCAAGCATTAAAGAAATCTTAATTCCTGCCAAAAATTCAATCTAAGAATCTCCTAATAACTCTCCATCCAAAACTACAATAGAATTCAACTTTTATTTCATAGATAGTACGTATAGCTTCCCTAACCAAGGATTCCACAGCATTTAATGCCAACAGCCACACATCTCCACATCCACATTCAGCTTCAAATCTGTGCCCACATCCTATATAAAACTACTCTTAAACAAGCTCAAATCATGGTCTGCTACAGCTGATGACATTCCAAGCAAGTACTTTAAAATAGCAGCCAATAGCCACTGCCTAACCTGTCCCAATCTTTATAAATATGTCAATCCAGGAATCCCATGTTCCCTCTCAATGAAAAAATCACACATTATCCATCTACACAAAGAAAGAAATATAAAACATCACTAACTTTAGACCTACAGCATTCTTATCCCTGCTCTCCAAAATACTTGAAAAATGTATTCAAAAGCATCTGCTAAACTATCTGCTGCAGGAGGAATTCTTAACCCCCATACAATATGGCTTCCATCCTTCCCACAGTACTAACACTGCACTTCTAACCTTTACACATACCTACCTTAGACAAACAGACCAAAACAGCTCAAGGCTTGCTACAATAAAATAGCTAAGTTTGCCACCGGTGCATTTTATTGCAGCCACCACTGTATCTCACTTAGAGGACTTGACTGGCTTGAACTCCCTTCAACTTCTTCACCTGAATCAACTCTCTCTCTCCCACAAGTTATTAAACCATCCTCTTAAAGTTCCATCCCTTCAAAACCTTCTCCAGCCCTACTGCTCCACTAGACCACTACGCTCCAGCAGCAAAAATCTACTTCTAGTCACCAAACCCAAGAACTCAGCAGGAGAAGCACAATTCTCCTGCGTTATATCCAGATTATGGAACAACCCTCCCCCCCCATAACTACACTACCTTCTTGCAATCACTTCAAGACTGCACTAAAAACTCACTTAAAAAGTCTCTGGTTATGCCCATGCACCAATCCTGACTAGTAACCCTCTTTTTACCTCCCCTTCCTCTCCCCTCCCCTAGCCATAGTGCCTCACACCGTCTGATCATTGCATTCCTTCAACTGCAGGCTCTGGCTCACCCTTTACCCTCCCCTTCCCTCCTCAAACAATCTCTCAGACCTGTTATAACATGCTTAACTAACCTCAACTCCAAATACATATCCAACTGACTTGAACCTAACTTCCTCTCACTACCACTTATACTACTCACTCAGTCTCCACTCTTACTCCTGTATCCTTCCCTGCCATCCCATTAGCCCTTCTAGCTTATTCCACCTTTGTGTGGAGCATCTGCTTTATATCTGTTTGAGTTTAGTGCAATATTTGTATATAAGATTTAGGTATATGAGTTTAGAACAGTATCTGTTTGAGCTTAGTACTATCTGTATATACACATCCTACCTTTATTCCTAGCCTTTAGATAGATATTGGTATATCTGTTCATTACTATGTTGCATATTGTATGTATAGCTAATGTTTGCTGCAGTATGTTTTATTTGCTATTGTATGTATATTCAATTGTTCTTCATGTACTCTGCTGCTCATTTATTGTACTGAGGAGCTTTTCTCCCCAGGCCTTCACTGAAAAAGGACCGGTGTCCAGCTGGAATTTCCCGGTCAATAAAACTAGACATAATGGAAAACTAGTCTCCTCCTTATTTCTAGACTTGTATAAAGCCTTTGCCACAGCAAACATCAAATGTCCTCATTAGGTCTATCTCGGTCTACCTTTCGATGGTTAAAAGCTACTTGTTCAATAGCACTCCACCCTTTCTCCATACCTTGCAGTCACCACAGGTGTACCACAAGGCTATATCCTTGGTCCCCTCCTCTTTAACATTCTCACCAACACTCTCCACACAGCCACACAACAGGCACAGTACACAGATGACTCCACACTCCATATACATATGTGACAACCTGGCACATATCAAAAACTTACTCAGGAAACTTACAACACTCACTGAAACATGGCTTTGTAACTCACTACTCATGCTTAACCCCCCCCCCAAAAAAAACTACTACTTTTTTACCCAAATTTCTCTCTCATGAAAAATCAGAATTTAAAATCCTCTGTCTTAATAATACAACTACTGAAGTCAGTTCTCATTGCAAATTATTAGGGATGATAAGCTTAAATTTGACCTGCATGTACAAAATTGCATTAAAAAAATCACCAAACACCAGGGATGCTTTACAAAGCCAAAAACGTTCTCACAGATGCAACTAAAACTTCATCTGCCACTACTTACCTCCTCCCCTCACTACTTTATGGTGCTCCCATCCTTACTAACCTCCTGAATCACAAAAAGCAAAACATGAACAGTGCTGTAATAAAGTGGCTAAATTTGCAGCAAATATCCCTTTTAGAACCCACCACTGTACAGCACTAAATGCCTAAACTGGTTAGAACTGCCTCATCAACTAACATATACACAACTTCTTGCCATCTATAAAATTATCCGGCATTTGTCCACTTGTCCAAAACTAAATACCATTCTACACAATGTTTCTACTCAGTCATTACAATCCAGTGACAAAAAAATCCTCTCTGTCACAAATCTATCAAATCGGCTGGGCATGGTCTGTACTCATAAAAAGTCATTAAAGCTTCCCGAGTCAATTAACATATACACAACTTCTCATCACCTATAAAATTATCCCACAACCATTGGCTTGTCCAGCACTAAATACTGTTCTATGCAACATTACAATCCATTGGCCAAACCACCTCTCTGTCCACAAACCTATCAAATCTGCTAAGCATGGTTTGTACTTGTACCATGTTGCTAAGGCCTGGAATTTCTCGTGTGTGTTAACAGGGTCAATACCCTTCCTCCAGTCCTTTAAAACCATTCTTAAAGAATTCCTAACCAAAATCTGGCTTTGTTCTTGCTGAAACCACAAGACAACAAGACAAACTATATCCTTAAATATGGACAAGTACTTATTCATACCTTACACCTCCTTACCATAGCTCTCAAACTCTTAATGCAAGAAATCTGGACAAAGCCCGATAAAATGGGTGGACAAAGGCTGAAAAAATAGGAACATATTTTAAATATTGCTCTTATAAACTTAGAAAGTTGCTAGAATAACAGGATTTATTTTAACATACATTTTCTGAAGGATTTGAAGTCTGAAACTCAAATGTATGTCATTATTTAGTGACTTCAACCTCAGATCATCCCAGTAATTTGCCAGAAAACCACAAATTTTATAAGGAAAGGGCCAAAAATCTGGACATTCTGCAATAATCTGTACAGCTGAGAGGTATGCTCCTTACTTCCCCCTCTTCACTCACTTCCTTACTTCAACAAATTTCTCTCCTCTGATACTCTGTCTAAATTTGCCATACCCCTGTTTCTTCTCCCAATTCATAATGCAATTCCTGTTTGTAATACTACCTTTAATTTCTCTAAACTGGCTAAAATTCGCAAAACATTAGATAATTATCTTAGAAGTTGTATCTATTCTTAACTAACATTTTCACATTATATCTAAATTGGTATAATGGTTTAAACTGAATTTTTTTGTGTGTATATTATATTTGGAGATTGTAAAATTCTTGTTCTTAAAATGTTTTTGTTAATACTTTGGAGCTTTTCTCCCCCAGCTGAAAATGGGCACCTATCCAGTCAGACTTTCCTGGTAATCAAACATCAATTTATATAAAAATGTGATTTTTTTTTTCATATTTTACTTAATAAAGGATTTTCAACTGGAAACAGACGGTCTACCCTGCTTGGATTAGTTTTGAATACTTAGTAATTCTGTATAATATTTCAGATTATATATTTTTTTATTATTTTTTGACTTAGGACGACTATAAGTTCACTACTTCTACTAGCATTGTCTGATCAGAGTAATATACAGAGATTAACCAGATATATATGGATTGAAAATTTTCCATACAGCGAAGTTTCTTGCACTGTTTTTTTTCATATTTTACTAGCTTTCCAGCAGTTACCCTGGTAACATTTTTTTTATTTCTAGCATTTTCTTGAAGATGGTTCCTTTGCTTTTTTCTTTTTTAATGATTATGTGAAAAGTAACTGCAAAGTCTTCTTGCACTGCAGGCAGAGTTTAGGGGTGAGAGAAAAACTGTCTACCAGTGGTGTTCTGTAGGGACAAGGAACCTGCAATTGAATGCAAGGTTTAGGTGGCCTGCAGTTTCTCCTGCATGTGGAAACTTCTCATGTACATGTATCTATACACAGTCAGACTGTCAGTTTTCTGTGCCCATTTTACAAAGATTATTAATGCTCTACATAATGGCACTTTAATACTAGAAGTCAAGGCGTTTAATCCACAACAGGTTGGCATAAGGGTTAAGGTGCAGGGTTTGATTCTCACATGGGGTAACTGGCTAGGCTTAAAATGGCCCACAAGGGCAGTTAGCCTAGTACTAATCTATGAAACTATTAAAAGGTGTAACTACTTTCTAGTTCTCATCTTATTTGCTGCTTCTCTTTTGCTATAATATAGTAAATATCTGAAGGTATAATGCTTGCATAAACCAAATAATAAGAAAATCTATTCGATGCCACTATAATAGTGATATGTGATTTGCTCTTGTCTGTAAAATGTGTATGTTAGTAAACTTGTTTAAGATGATGTCTTGACCTAGGCAATCTTCAGGTGGTATATACAGGAGTGGGAGGGTGGGGGGGGGGGTGCTGCACTTGTGAGCTTGTTGTATTTTGGATGAGATGTTAAACCGAGGTCCCATCTGCTTGAGCTGATGGGACCTCAGATGGATATAAAAGAGCCCACGGCACCTATCAAAGTGAGTAGAGGAAGTTTCTCAATGCCCTGGACAAATTTCCCCTAGTAGTATCAATATCACATTAGGTCTCCTCAAAAAGAGGCTACTAGCTGCGTGGGACTAACCCAGTCAACACAGGATAAATAAAAATAAAATAAATAGAAAAGGCATCCATCAGGTCTACATCTTCCCTCCCATCTTTCAAAACCACTCTGAAAGATGCCCTTGCAAAAATCTGGCCCTGTCCTTGCTCAAAACCAAGATAAACTATATCCCTAAATGTAAGCAAGTACCTTTTCATTCCTAATACCTCCTTACTCGCCCTTCTTCACTTACTTCCTTACTGCTATCTAATCCTCTTTCCTGACCGTCTCTTTAAATATACCAAAAGCCTATTTTTCCCTTGCTTCATATTGCAATTCCTATTTGTATTAGACTATTTTACCTTTAATTTCTCTACAAACTGTCTAAAAATTATCTAAATATTAAATAATTGTCATATACCTTGTATCTTAACTAGTGTTTTTTATTATGTCTAATTTGTTATCATTTTTTAAACTGCAGATGTTTTTGTTTTATTTTGGAAGATTGTAAAATTATTGTTCTTAAAATGTTTTGTAATAATTTAGAGGTTTTCTCCCTGGGCCTCTACTGAAAATGGGCTTCTACCCAGCCGGACTTCCTGGTAATCAAATGTCAATAAATAAATAAAGTAGAAATAATTTCCAGAGATATTCAAGCTTTAAGCAAGTTTACTAATATACACATTTTACAGACATCAGATGACACAAAATAAATATATAAGTGAAGAAAATTCCTGCTAAGAGCAATAAAAAAAACAAGTATTTAAAATGCAAGTCCACACTTTGTAGTGCAACCAACAGATTAATATCTAAATAAACCACACTGCATAGTTTAAATAAAAAATGTGACTCCATTTAATGGGATAGAATTGCCTAATCAAAAGAATAAGTCTCCCTTAGCCTTCACTTATTCAAAGACTCCCTTCAGTTTAGGGCAGCCTGTAGCCAAATACATCTCAGCTATCATCTGCATTTAATTTAATACCTCCTTCTTAGACAGAGGAGTTTTCTGCATCTGTTTGCATGCAGTACATTTGTTTCTCAATAAGCGTCAAAAGTTGCATTAAATCCCTATCGGGCCTTTCTAGGAGTTTAAACTATCAGTCAATGGCATGTCTTCTTTTTCCATGTTAACATACATTTCCCATCAGTTTAGATTCTGTGACCATCCCTCAAGTTTGAATAATTCTATCCTCTGCTATTCACCATCCAGTTAATCTGCACTGGCCAATCATTTTTCTTAACAGCAAATAATGTAGTTTTCTTTAAAAGTACTTAATAAAGCCCCCCATAAAAATGTATCCCTTCTACCCCTACCTGATCTGTCTGACTAGAACAGAGCCAACTTATTGCTTCATCCCTGGACTATACTTATTCCTAGCACATAATATTGCATCAACCATTCAGTTGCCTCCTAATTTATCCCACATGTATTCTTCAGTGCTTAGACTTCCCAATGGGTAGAATGTTCTCCAATCATTTCAAGGTACCTACCACCCATGAAGCCTATTTAGTATATTGAGGAGGACTGTAATAGTAAGAAAAAAGTATTTGACACTAAGGTAAAGCCGGTTAAAGAAAATACTCATACAACAAAAACAAATAAAAGTAAACCGGCACCATGGCTTTCAGTTGAATGATTTATTGAACTTTGCTGCTAGTAAAATACTTTCACCATAGAGGCTTCATCAGGTAATAACTTAACAATTCAAAAACAGTTTTTAAATATTCAAAGCACTCTAGCAATTAAAACCATGTGACTAAACAATGTTGAACATTACAGAGACATTTACTTTATTCTATTTTGCAATTCTTTTAATACAGATTTAATAGTAAAATTATTATAGCCAGATGATAACTGTGTCCTGAAACAAATAATCCATTTATTTTCTTGAATTTCTGTATTATTCTTGATGTTACCCCCTCTTATGTTTTCATCCATTGTCTGTAGTAAAAGAAAATTAAATTCATGAGTAGTATTATATGTTTAAAAAGTGCATTGGTGTCTGCCTCTGTCTTTCTGATAAATGTTCACAGATCTGTTCCTTTAACCTTCTATTTGTCTTGCTTATGTAAAATGCATTGCATTTTTGACACATAGACATATAAATAAGATTTTTAGGGTTGCATATACCATAGCACCTCAAACAGAAAGGATCTTTTGTAATAGGATGAGTAAATGAATGTGTTGTATAAATGCACTTACAGAACTGACAGTTATTACACTTATATGTACCCAATTTCAAAGTAATTATCTTATTTCCACATTTTTCTCATTCTTTGTAACATAAAATGTTTTTAAGCTTGTTCAACTTTTTATATCCAAAGCTTAAATGATCTACTGTAATATCATTGAATGCTGGTATATACTGCATCATGAACCATATTTTTTTAACAATTTCTTATATTTATGTGTATTTTTATCATAAATCAAAATATATTGAAACTGTGTTTTATTACTTTTATTCTGATTAATGGTGCGACTATTCATAGAGGTACATTGTTTAACTAAGGAATTGGGTAATACTTGGTCTGGGTTATCAAGATTTATGTTTTTATTTCTAATTTTGCTCTTATTTTTAATCTGAACTTCTGTAACTAGCTTATTAACATAATTTCCCTTGTAACCTCTTTCTAGAAAGTCAGTTGCTATAGCATTCAATTGTTCATTCATATTTTCTTGTTTTGTATTAAGTTTAACTACTCTTATAAACTAGGATTTTTAACAATATTATTAAACACCTGCATACTAGTCTTGTGAAGATGTGTGTTTTTCTTTACTTCTTTTTTAAAGAGAGCTTCTATAGTGCCAGTATGTCCTTTAAACAATCTTGTATCTAAAAAGTCAATGTGTGTAAAATGAATCACCTTTTTAAAATGTAAAAACTCAGCAGCTGAGTTTAATATGAAAGAAATTCATCAAAACATGTTCAGGTACCTCTCCACATTAAAAACAAATCATCCACAAAATGTTTTTAAAACTGTATATTCTCAAAAAAACATATTTCTAGCTTCATAAAGTATAAATCCTAACTCCCATCCGTTCATTCCAATATTTATGTAACCGTTTGCCATGGGCGTCCATCATGAAATAGAAAAGCATTATTACACAAAACCAGTTCTATCACGGCACAGACAGCATTTGTTTCATTAGATTCAAAAACTGAAAAACGAGTTAAAAAATCACATACTCTATATCCCCGTGTTATTTGGAACAGACATGAAAAGTGAATCTACATCTAGCATGGCAAAGTAACAATCGATGATATTATTCATTTCTGACCATTCAAAAAGCTGCTTCAAGAATTCTGTAGTATCTTTGACAACAGTTGTCAAAAAAATAAGAGCTAGTTTAAGCTTATTTCCTAAGTACTTGGATAGAGGCTCTGTAATCCAACCCTTTGCAGATACAATTGGTCTCAACAGTGGTGTAGTTGATGATTTATGTATTTTTGGTATGCTGTCAATAGCAGCTGTCTTAGATGTTGAAACATGCATACATCCTAAAATTTCTAGTGGTATTTCTCCATTAAGATGCATGTCATAGATGGTAGTGTTCACTGTATTAATTAGGTTATTTAATTCTTTTCCATCAATAAGTAAATATTCATTAGTACCTAACATCTCATACATTTTTGAATCACAGTATTTTTAATTTAAAATGACAATGCCACCAGCTTTGTCTGCTGCTTTGATGACAATGTCATTGTTTAATATGAATGATTTCATAGCTGCTCGTTGTTCAATAATATTATAAAACTTTGACTTACGAGAGTCATTTAGGTATTGATAAATTTCTTTTCTACTGTTTACTTGTATGCATATATTAAGGGTTGTTAACAGGTATACAGGTACTAATTTTTCTTTTATTTATGGAGTAACCATTGCAGTTATTTAAACCAAACAGAACCTAAGGTTTAAATTCCTCGTAAACACTCTAAACTCTGTTAAAATATCTGAAATGTCCAATGAACAAGCTGGTATAAAAATTAAGCCTTAAAAAAGAAGTGAAGAAAAACACACATCTCCACAAGACTATTAATAACCCCACGTGTGCTTAACAATATTGTTAAAAATTAGTTTATAACCGTAATTAAACTTAATGAAAAGGATGTGAATGAACAATTAAATGGTATGGCAACTGAATTTCTAGAGTGCGATTATAAGTAAAGGAATGTTAATAAACTAGTTAGATGTCCTGATTAAAAATAAGTGCAAAATTAGACATGAAAACAATAAATCTGATAACACAGACCAGTTACTACCCAACTGCTCAGTTAAACAATCTACCTCTATGAATAGTCAAACCATTAATCAGAATAAAAGTAATAAAACACAATTTCAATATATTTTGGCTTATGATAAAAAGACACGAAAAATACAAGAAAGTGGTAAAAAGTATTGGTTCATGATGCAGTATATACCAGCATTCAAGGATATTACAGTAGATCATTTAAGCTTTGGATATAAAACGCTGAACAATCTTAAAAAACATTTTATGTTACAAAGAACAAGAAAATATGGAAATAAAATAATTACTTTGAAATTGGGTACATACAAGTGTAACAACTGTCAATTCTGTAAGCATATTTAGGTTCATAGGTAGATACTAGTCTATCTGCCCTAGGGCATTTATAAGCCTAGCCAGAGTGTATTTGGCTTCCACCTCCCTATTAGATTAGCCTACTGTGCCTCTGTAAAGTAGGTCACAGAAGGTACCCTTTTAAGATTAGTTTACTGTGCCTCTGTCTAGCAGGGACACAGAAGAGATCCCAGGGGTGAATTTGCGATTTCCCATCCACGCTTCCAGATTTCGCTTGAAGAGGGTCAGCGAGGTGCTATGTCTAACATGAATTGGGATTCTATTCCAGGGTGAGGGGAGCCTCTGGGAAATGAATATGTCCCTCCAGCATGTCCTATTTATTTTCGTGCTGAGGTTTAGGTCCCTGGAGTGTGTAGCTCTAAGGGACTTGGATTTTTTGAGGTAGAGCATGTCCATTAATTCTGAGTTTGACATGGCTTTGTACGTCAGGCATAGATCGCCTCTGAGTAGGCAGTAAGCAACTGAGAAGAGCTGGAGTTTCTTTAGTCAAGCTGCATAGGACATCTGTTTGTAGCCCATGATCCTCTTGGTGAGGTACTTTTGGGGTCTCTCCAGTTGCTGCAGATGTCGGGTAAGGTACATCCCAAAAGGGGCATTGTATTCAATTATGGGCCTGATGAGTGACGAGTAGAGGGGCACAATGACCTCTCTTGATCTAGATACAAACCCTTTTGTGATAAGGTGGGCTATATAGAAGGTCTTTCTAACCACTTTGGCAACGTGATTATCAAAGGAGAGATTACTATCTATGTTGGTCCCCAAATCTCTAATTACGTCTTCCGTACTTAATGGATTACCACCTATGTGGTAATTTGTGGGCACCTTGTTTTTCCCAAAGGGGATGACTATGCACTTTTTAGCATTTAGCTTGAGGCCGTGGCTCTGGCACCAAGAATCTGTCTCTGTGAGACCCTTTTGGAGGATGCTTGTGTCAGCTGGAGATTCGATTATGGCCCCCAGTTTGCAGTCATCTGCGAACTTTGTCAGCCATAATCCCCCCGCAGAAAAGTATATACCGAACAAGAGAGGTCCCAGAACTGAGCCCTGTGGGACACCACTTGTAACTGGTTTGGATTCGGACATGGCACCTGCGATTCTGACCATGTGGGTTCTATCTCTGAGCCAGTTTGCAACCCATCTTGTGATATAGGGGTTGATATTTAAGCTGGTAAGCTTATTTATGATGCCCGAGTGGGGTATGGTGTCGAAGGCTTTTGCGAGGTCCAGGTAGGCTGTCTGGACTACCTTGCCCTCATCTATGGCTTTGGTAACTGTTTCAAAGAAATCAACTAGGTTTAAGAGGCAAGATCTGCCCTTAACAAAGCTGAATTGGGTAGGGTCCAGTGTCTGGAGGCTCCCAATGTCTTTGTTTATGAGTTCCATGATAATACGCTCCACAGCTTTACAGACCAGACTAGTCAGGCTTATGGGGCGATAGTTTCCGGGGTCTGTTGTGGCACCACCTTTGTGGAGTGGGACCACTGTAGCTGTACGCCATTCTTTGGGTACATATCCTGTAGTAAGGCTAAGTTTGAACAGTGACTTAATGTGAGGGTTCAGTTCTTCTTGGAGCTCGTGTAAGACACAACCTAGGACACTGTCCGTCTGGGACACCATCCAGATGCTGTGTTTTTTGCTTTGGAGAGGGCAGCTTTCACCTGTGCATCTGTGATGTCACGGAGGTTACATTCAGTTGGGACAGGCATTTATTCATCCTATTACAAAAGAACCTTTTTATTTAAGGTGCTATGGTACATGAAATGCTAAAAATATTATTTATATGTCTATGTATCAAACATGCAGTGCATTTTACATAGCAAAGACAAATAGAAGGTTAAAGGAACAGATCTGAGAACATTTATCACAAATAAGGAGACAGACACCAACGCACTTTTAAGACATATTGGGGATACTAGTATTACTTGTGAATTTCACTTTCTTATACTACAGACAATAGATGAAAACATAAGAGGAGGTAAAATCAAGAATAATACAGAAATTCAAGAAAATAAATGAATAATTTGTTTCAGGGCACAGTTATCACCTGGTCTTAATGATAATTTTACTATTAAACCAGTATTAAAAGAATTGCAAAATAAAATAAAGTAAATGTCTCTTTAATGTTCAACTTTTATACAGTCACATGGTTTAAAATGCTAGATTGCTTTGTGTATTTAAAAACTGTTTTTGAATTACTTGCCTGATGAAACCTGTATGGCAAGTCTTTTACTAGCAGCAAAGTTCAATAAATCATTCAACCGAAAGCCGTAGTGGCAGTTTACTTCTATTTTTTTCTTGAGGTCTATAATAATCACTGAATCTACTGTGAAATAATTATCTCTCCTCTTAGAAAGTCTCTATAAAAAAAAAAACTTCCCACCCAACTTCCAAGTATGACAGAACAATGTAATTTCAAATAATCTTATAGTCAGAAGCAATAAGCCAAGAAAGTGCATTTCTGTCTGAGGCCCATGGCAGTGTTATACTTATTTTTAAGTGATCTGGTCTTCTGAATATTAATTTTATACCCTTAGATGCCTCCAAGTAATCCAAACTGTCTGAAAAGGAACTGCAAGCCCCTGTTCAGATTATTTTTTTTATTTTACATTTGTTGACCGGGCTAGTCCAGCTGGATATATGTCCATTTTCAGCAGAGGCCTGGGGAGAAAAGCTCCTCGAAAACACAGTAAAATGTATGTAAAATAACAGTTTAACAGATACAGGTACAATACATATTTAAGCAATTTTATACATGACAGATTTTACAGATGTGGGTACTTTAAATATATAAGCAAAAATTTTTACTTCAAAACATGTCGGCTTACAGAATCATATTACTTATAACATTTGGTTAGTTATAGGGAGATTATTGATGAAGACATTTTAGTAATATGTAAGGCCCATTTTCTTTATGGAAATTAGATGTGATTATCTTTGATTAGATTAGACTAGCTGATCACAATAATAAATCATTCATATAAAAAGAAAATATTAAAGAGTTGACCACAAAAACTATACCACCATGGAGACACCATATATTTTATACTCAGTGGTTCCAAATACAATGCAAATAATAGCAAGGAAAGGGGTATCCTTGGCTTGTCTCCCTGGACATGATGACACAGAAATATAACCTTGGCTCCCACTTTGGTTCTGGTAGATGAACCCATACACAATCCCTGAACCATGTCTGTAAATCTCTGTGGTATTTCCATTTGAACTAATACAGTAAACAGCCAATTCCAATCAACATGATCAAATGTCTATTCAACGTCCAGACTAGTCAAAAATAATGCCTTGATACAACCTGCAGATGGACCACCACTAACAAAAATATTAGAAAAACGTATCCACACCCAACTCATCAAATATCTTACCCAAAATATTCTTTCCATGACCCAACATAGCTTTTACCACAGTCATAGCACAATTACTGCTTTTAGTGGCATTATCAACAGTATCAACCACAAAAGAAATAATTACAACTTGGTGTCAGTGCTCTTCTTGGATCTGTCAAAGGCCTTTGACACAGTTCCTCATCCATAGGTGTAACTAAATCATCTCTTATCTAGTTTCATACCTATTTCATACATAGACAATCAGTATAATGGAAACAAGAATTTTCTTCTTTCCTTCCTGTCACACTTGGAGTCTGACAAGGATCAGTACTGGACCCATTTCTATTTAATATATTTAATATTAAACTGGAAAAATGCCACAAAAAGGCAAATATAGCTTAGTATGCAGCTGATGCAACCCTCATCTGCTCTGGTCCAACACTAAAAATCCTCCAGGAAATCAGACAACAGCCTTTCTCATATGTTGAATCCTATCTAGGCAGTGCAGATCTTCTCTTAAATGCAAAAAGGACTAAATTAATGCCCTTTTCATCAAAACACTTTAATGTTCAAAAACACGATTTCCATACTGTCTCATCTGACAATACAAAAACTGAAACCATGACAGATGCCAAATTACTTGAAATACTCCCAGAAGACAAACTCAAATACAACCAACATATTCTCCAAACTATCAAAAATATGCACAAGAAACATAGCTCCCTATATACAGCAAAACAGTATCTCACAGTATCCACAAGAAACTCCACTGCAGCAACCGACTTACTACATGATCGTCTCATAAAACCCACCACTGCTCAGCCCTAAAGGCCATAAATTGGCTAGAACTCTCAAATCAGCAAACCTACTCTCAACTCACCACTGCCCACAAACTTATCTACAAGCCAGATAGGTGCCCTACTCTAAAAAAAACATTACCATACAGCAACAACAAAACACTATGCTCTAATATCAAATCTCTCCTAAGTGTAACTAACTCAAAAAACTCTACCAGAAACTCTCTCACTTCTCACTGTGCCTCAGAACTGTGGAACTCCATCCTACTAGACTTAAAGTTTACAGAGACAGCAAATGCTTTAAAAGTCTGTTAAAATGGCATCTGCAAGGCACTTGGCTCTGCTCCAGTTCTACACCCAGATGATTTCCGATCTTAAGAAAATACAAGCTGCAACACCTCTGATAAAATGATAGCCGCTCTGTACTGAATTCCCATATGGTATTACATTGTTCCTTCTACCTACTACTGTAAACATTTATAGGTTCATAGGTGGTTACTAGGCTATTGACCAGAAAGTCTTTATAAGCCTAGCTGTGTGTACCCAGCATAATACTAGAGAAACCTAATATAAACATCATGCTTAAACTTGAGATCTTAGTTAGGAGTAACTGCCTGTATCTAGGAGGGTCACAGGTGAAATCTCAGGAAAGAATTTCCGGTTCCCCATTCAGTCTATGCTTAAACAGGGTTATACAGGGGTTCAGTTTGATGTGAATTAGTAGCCTCTTCCAGAGGACTGGCAACCTCAGAGACACATACATCTCTCCAGCAGGTCCTATTTATGTCGCAGGGCAGGATAAGGTCCCTACAGCAGGTCTATATTATAAGAACGAAAATGTCGAGCACCAGTTTGTCAACATGTTTTAAGTGAACACTCTTATAAGCGAAAAACTAAAGATCTAAAATGTTAAATTTGAAATGTCATAGTTGGCCAACACACGCAAATGTAGCCGTGACGTAAAGATGTGTATATTATGAATTAAGCATTTTACCTTAATTTTAGTGCATTCTTGGAGTTGGTATATATAATTAGCAGGGGGTGGGGGGGTGCAGGGCGGCACAGCCCCCCCTGCAAAAATTTGAGAAAAATTAGTGTATGTGTGTTAACTGGTTTGTGTTTTGGGAAAGTGCTGTTTTAGTCATGTGTAATTTTGGAGATTTACTGTTGGCAATTGATATAGTTACTTCATTTACTTTACAAACAGGAAGGATTGTAACGTATATTTATGGTGTTCGTTACAAGTGAAATTTACTGTGTTTGCAGTTCATGTTCAATGCAGCAGTGGGGGATTGGTATTGGACAACTAAAATATTTTCAGTATGTCAGTTTCAGCTTTGTCAGCTTTCGCTTATAAGAGCGTTCGCTTGCAACGTGTCGACAAAGATGTGTTCGATATTTTAAGCATTCGTTCTTATAATACAGATGTTCCTGGAGCAGCTGTCCCTTGTCCTATTTGACTTGCAGATGTGCTACATTTCCATTAGGTTTGGGTCCCAGATTGCTCTGTAGGCCAGGCACAGGTCTCCTCTAAGTAGTCTGTACGCTACTGAATACAATGATAATGTCTTCAGTCTGTCAATGATTGACATGTGCTGGAGACTCTGAATTTTCTTATTTAGAAATCTCTGAGGTCTCTCAAGTTACTGCAGGTGCCTGGTAAGGTACATACCAAAGGGAGCATTGTACTCAGTTATTGGCCTGATAAGGGTCGAGTACAGGGGAGTTATGACCTCTTTTGCTCTTGAGGCAATGCCTTTGCTAATGAGGTGTGTAATGTAGAATGCCTTCCTTACCACAGTAGACACATAGTGGCCTAAGTTTAGGCTACAGTCAATTTGCGTTCCTAAGGCTCTCACTATTGAGTTGTTACTTAAGGTATTATTATTTATATGATAGTCTGCAAGCATATCGTTTTAACTGAAGGGGATGATAATGCATTTTTTAGAAACTGAGTTTGAGACCACGGCTTTGGCACTAATCACTAGTTTGTGTATGTCGCTCTTGAAGTATACTGACATTATTTAGGGATTCAATGACTGCTTCTAGTCTGCTGTCGTCAGCAAACTTAGTCAGCCACAGCCCCTCTGTTTTGGCCTGAACTTCTGATAAGCATATTCCAAACAATAGGGGGCCCAGTACTGACCCCTGTGGAACCCCACTGTTGACAGGTCTGCTGGTTGTAGTAAAGTCCCCAACTCTGACTGAGTGTGATCTGTCGGTGAGCCAGTTAGCAACCAACCTGACAACATAAGGGTAGCTATTCAACTGGGAGAGTTTATCAATGATGCCCGAATGTGGGATTGTGTCGAAGGCCTTGGCTAAGTCAAGGTAGGCTGTATGCACAGATTTGTTTTCATCTACAACTCTGGTGACGTTTTTGAAGAAGTCCACCAGGTTTTAACAGTCATGCCCTGCCTTTGACAAAATTGAACTGTGTCGAATCATGGGTTCGTAGAGCATCTACATCCTTATTTATAAGGTCCCAGATGATTCGTTCCATGGTCTTACAGAAAAGGCTAGTTAAACGTGCGGGTCTGTAGTTCCCAGGGTCTGTTGCTGTACCTCCTTTATGAAGGGAGATGATGGTTGCTGTTTTCCATTCAGCAAAAAGAAAACCAGTACTCAGACTGTGTTTGAAGAGGGTACCTAAAGGAGTTGCTAACACAGGTTTTAGACCACTTAAAACGCAACCTGGGATGCCACCCAGTCCCAAAGAGGCTGTATTTGTGGCCTTAGAGATAGCATTAATGACTTGCTCTTTGGAGATACAAGGTGGGTGAGAAGTAGAGAAAATGTTTTGTGGAATGTTTGGAGGGGAGTGTGGGGTACAATTTTCATCAAACCTGTCAGCTAATAGGTTGGCTATTTTCTCAGCATTAATGTGTGTGATGCCATCCACAGCTAGTTCAGCACACGTGTGTCCTACCTTTTACTTTAAGGATACAGTTGAAGAATGCCTTATGGTTATCCTTAGCTATGGTTCCCAATTTGTTTTTTTTTTCAAAGTTGCCCTTAGAGGATTTTACAAGTTGTCTTATTTCTTTGTTCAAGCATAGGAGGGTGTTCTTCCAGTGCTGGGACCTCTCTTTTTTTTTTTCTTAGACAGCAACTTCTTCCTCTTGTTGTAAAACTTATTAATGCTAGATGTCCACCAGGGAGGTTTGTTTTTTCTTGAGGATCTTGTTTCGATCCTATTCGGTACAGCTGTGTCAATACATTTGTACAAGTGTTTGTACAGGGCATTTAACTGATTACATTTCTTAACTACCTACTTTTACTTGATCCTTGTTCTCCCTCATCATACCACTACTTATTAATTTCAACCCAAATGTCAATCTTTGTCACCTCATTTTTCTTTGTACTACATTCTTATACAAATGCACAGGTAACCTCTTATTCTATCCTCTTCCTATAGGTCACAAATTGTATGCTGTAAGGTTAGCATTATTCATCTGTTACACCTAATTATGTATGCAAAAATGTATACATAACCAAGATGAAAATGTTACATACAATGTGGAAAATGAAAATATACCATATACTGCCTGTGTGTGTGTGAATATTGGATTTTTTTTCTGCCCTGGCCTCTGCTGAAAACAGGAATTTATCACAGTCAGATTTTCCTGGTCAACAAAGATAGACAAATAGATAAATAAATAAATAAAAAATGAACAATTACTCCATTAACAAAGTTTTATTTCTTAAATTGTCAAAAGTAAACCTGTTCAGGACAACTCCTATCTGTTCTAAATAAAGAAGACCTGTAAAAAAAACTGAAAGCCTCTCAGCCATCACTGCAATGTTCAATTTGTAATTATATAAAACCTACCTGTGAGGGAGTCCCTGATTCAACTAACCAAGATAATCACCTGCTTTCAAGAAAGAAGAGAAAGTACCAGGAGAAAGGACATCATTCCTAACATTTACAAAATTATTTAAAAATGTGTCTTTGCTCCTATCTCAACCTACAGCCTTGCCCTTAGCCTGCTCTTTCAATACTTTTTCAATTTCTTCCAAACAAACCTGAGCTACCAAAGTGGCAGCTTCAGTCTGACTCAAAATAACTTATTCCTTTGATGTCCAGAACTAATATCTGCAGTACAGAGCATGGTATACAATTGGAAAAAAGACTCAAAACACCCCAGAGGATGGATTCAGTATGGTTCCCAACAATTGGGTCTTTAACTTTGGGAATAATCCTTTCTACATTTTGTTTTCCAAGCCTTATTGCCGGGTATTTTTATAGAGGAAGTAATCTCAAATTTTCTCAAATTAAATAATCTTTTTGCCTTCACTCCTTTTAACTTGTAAAAAGTAAAAGATCTGGACATTCAGAAGTCATGTAGATGAAACACTGGTATGTCCTTATGGGGTCATTTGCATACATCCCATGGGCTTCCACTACATGAGGTTTAAGCCAGGTATTAAGACAGTAAAGAATTTAGCTTGGCTGAGTCTTTCTTGCAGTTTTTATACAGTTGTGTACTTACTTCGCATGAATGTCACATGTCCCGGCCTGACATCATCACAAGATCATGTTGCTAGGGGCAACAGCTCATCAACCATGAAAGGCCAGCACAGCTCACAAAACTAACCATTTAATTATTCATCACTGCACCATTTGGAGCCCTCTTTATGAAGCTTTACCAGTAATGCCAAGCTGCTTGGCACTGTCTTTGAATATCATCTTTATATTCTTGTTTTGTGCCATTTATGGAAATGGTGTTGGACTTCCAAAACAAATATCACCCAAGTGACAGAACGGTATAATACAGTTTACTGCTAACTGCAAAGATACATTCATAAACAGTAATTTATTTGGGAGATCAAAACAAACCCCTCCATCCCCATCCCAGTGACTCTGTTATTAGCACTCCTCTAAATTTGAGGAGGCAAGGAAAATATTCCTGAATGCAACAAATACACTGGAGGGGGGGGGGGGGATATTCACCTTTACAATAATCCCAATGACTATACATAGTGACAACCTAGAATGAAATGCATACTCTTGCTACAACTACCCAGTGGATAACACATTAGTTCAAACTACAACTTTGTACATATTTTGTTTAAACACACATCTGTATACTATTAAGCAACATATGAAGCAAATCCAATTTCTTATTCTACTGAAAACAGTACAGTACTTGTAAACCCCCAGCAGTCAGTGATCAAAAATGGCTTTGGGCCACCTCAAAAGTTGTACTTCTCAAATTATAATAAACATGTCTATCAATACTAAGCTGTAACAAACACCTGACCTACTCCCATAGCATATATTTTAACATGCATTAAGGGTACAGCATGTACAAACATGCTCATGGCTACAAGTGTTTAAATGTTCAGACAGCAATGCAACAACTACATATATTTTGGACAGACTGAATTAACTTCTCTGCTTATTCATTTTACCTTTTTTGTTAATTTATGTTTCTGTATGTGGGATTCAATGTCCTTGGGATGGACAACATGACAGTCCTCAAAAAGTATTTGTATATCAAACCTTACAAGGTATATGCCTGGTTACACCAGCAAGAAGAACAAGTGGCATTTGCAATCAGACACTGTATTTAATTTTACTCTCAAGAAAGTTAGTCTGTTGGATAACCAGTTTACCTGGTGCACACGTCAGCTGAGTATATTCAGTGTATATGAATGTTCTGTATAAATTACAAACCAGAGGTCAAACCCAGTGCCCCAGGTCCATATTCAGTGCATCTTCCTACAATTACTGCTTTGAGTCTGCAAAGCACAGCTGTAAAAATCAGAGGCAAACACAATATTGTTAGACAGATGGGCAGAGCACTGGCATTACGCTGACGGGGACCACACAAGGCCTTTCTAAACACATCATTTAAGAGAGAAGTGAAAAGCAAAGCAGCGTTGGCTTTGTGGATGAATGTGTCAATAATCTTCCCATAACCTCCGACTCCAGCAGTGAAGTGACAGGATACAACCAGCTCCTTCAAAAGAGCAGCATTAAGTGGAGACAACAAGGGCCAGTTCACTTCAAGAGCTGATTAACAGTAAAGTACTGATGAAAGCAACCCCTTAACCCAGTTACACAATGACTACTGAGCAATGATGTCTAAATGGTAAGCTATCCAAACGGTGCAGAATGCAAGTAATGCACAAGCAGTTAGCACTGCAGAATGGTGCAGAATGCAGGTGTGCACAGGCAGTTAGCACTGCAGAATGGTGCAGAAAGCAGGTAATGTGCACAGGCAGTTAGCGCTACAGAACTATGCAGAATGCAGGTAATGTGCACAGGCAGTTAGCATTGCAGAATGGTGCAGAAAGCAGGTAATGTGCACAGGCAGTTAGCACTGCAGAATGGTGCAGTGGTGCAGAATGCAGGTAATGTGCACAGGCAGTTAGCACTGCAGAATGGTGCAGAATGCAGGTGTGCACAGGCAGTTAGTGCTGCAGAACTGTGCAGAATGCAGGTAATGTGCACAGGCAGTTAGCACTGCAGAACTATGCGGAATGCAGGTAATGTGCACAGGCAGTTAACGCTGCAGAAAGGTGCAGAATGCAGGTAATGTGCACAGGCAATTAGCACTGCAGAATGGTGCAGTGGTGCAGAATGCAGGTAATGTGCACAGGCAGTTAGCACTGCAGAACAGTGCAGAATGCAGGTAATGTGCACAGGCAGTTAGCGCTGCAGCACTGCAGGTAATGTGCACAGGCAGTTAGCACTGTAGCAGAGGACAGAAAAATAACACATTTTTGAAGCACTGACCTGCAGTTTAAACTTAAAATTAATTTATCTGTATATAGCATAACACCGTGTAAAAGTAGTTTTAGCTCACAATAATGCTTCTAAAAATTAAAATAATTAAAAATATATATAAAAAAGCTTTATTGCTAAAAGTGTTCTTCAAAGGGAAAAACATCCCTGCGTATACTGATGATTTTGCATGTCAAAGTTATAAAGGCAGAAAAGGGCAAGGCAGAGAAGAGGCTGAAATTTACCTTCCTGGCAGGGGGCTGGAGAGGGTACAGAGAAAGTGTATGGCATTCAGGAAATCAAACAGATGACAGCCATCCCCAGAACAGCATTCTTCAAAAGAGAGTGTGTTTAGCTTGTGGGGGGGGTGTTGCTATAGGGACAGTGAACAGAATGGGGGAAGGGTAATTTAGTAATACACATTATCTCAATTCTCCCACTCATTCATTCTATCCCTCCTTTTGATTGCAGCCACAGGTTGAATTAACCAAGAAGGGGGAGGCTGTCACTATGAATAACACTTCAGAAGAACATAAACAATTTATAGGTAGTATAAGATCTCATTATGAAACTGGACAAATCAAGCAGTGACACGGACAACATGTTTATACTGCTATTTAAGCATTCTGACAATGGTTTTTCAGTAATACTCTAATGCATTAACTTGATGTTAAAAGAACATCATAGTCAGAGATGCAAATCCAGAGAGCCTGTCATAAACTCAGTACTTTGCCCAAGGCACATTTACTTATTTCCTCAGATGACTGGAAAACAGAAGGATATTTTTTTAACCACAATATGTAGAAATAAAAAAAAAATAATCATGAGTCAGCGAAATGCATATTTAAGTACTATAAATATTGGGCAATATAACAGAATAAGGTACTGGGATATACAAACCACATAATATATGCGACACCAAGTAACACTTCAAAGTTAAATAGTGGCCTAGACACAGCTACAGACAACCTTCTTTAATAAATATGATTTTAACTAATGAGAATAGAAATTTGGCAAGAAAGTTTAAAAAATGTAATTGCTTATGAGTAACTCATAAATAATAAACTGGTGTCTTAGAATGGCGTCAATATGAAAACAGAATTAAATTTGTTAAACCTCTACCTTCTGTCTTATAAATCAGAATTATATGGGTATTTTCCAAAAAGAAAACAGGACTCACAAACTGAGACAATGAAAAAACATTTAATAAAATAAAGATTAGAGTGGTTGGCACATTAGCACAAGTTAGCATTGTTGCTTCACAGTGCTTGGGTCTAAAGTTCAGTTCTCAGCTGGGGCTCCTTCTGTACAGAGTCTGCATGTCCATGTTTCTGCATGGGTTGCTGCCAGGAGCCCAGGTTTCCTACCACATACAAAGGACATGCTGTAGGTGAGCTGGTGGTCCTCCAAACAGACTGTAGATGTGTATGTATGCAAGTGGGTGGGTGCATGCACACGTGTCTGTATATCCAGAATGAACTCCTCTGTCATCCATCCACTAAGCAACAGGACAGGCTCCTGTTCCCCCAAGAAATTGAACTGGACTAAGTGGGTAACCGGAGAATGAATGAATGAATGTATCAATATCTTTTGTATGCCATTGCATTTAAAAGATTGAGAAACTCATTTGTATACTGATATACATAGTGCTTTGAGAACTGATGATGCAACAGTACTTCATACATTTATGTTTTTAGAAGCTTTATATTTACTAGTTATAAAGAAACTGTAATTACATCTGTGTTTTCCAAATTGAATATTTTAGAAATATTGGCAGTTTGTCAGCTTTTGATAGTCATTCTTACTTTAATTTGACCCCAACTATAAATTATCATATTGTGGTAATACTTTGAGATTTTCTTACACCATTTTGAGGGACAAGACGCTTTGATGCATTGCCATTTTTATGCAACACACATGCTATCACCATAAAACCCATACTGAAATAACAATTTACCAAATATGAGTGGATGTTAGTCTGCACCTGTCAAAGCTTTTTCTTTTTTTTGGTATAATATTTGGCTTAAGTACTGGTGTCATTCAAAGGGGATCCAATGCCTGTCAGCTTGGGACGGCTTGCACCTGTCATCCTTGGGCTTTCGGATATTGGCAAAGGATCTTGCTACCCCCATAGTGCCTTTTTTAGGCAAGGCTCAAAAGACAAACCCACCTCCATAGGTATCACAAGGGATAAGAAACTAAGAGTAATGCTACTCAACGCCAGAAGTCTAAACCTCAAGATGCACGCACTCGAAACTCTCCTTAGCATGGAGAACATCGATATCTGTGCAGTAACAGAAACCTGATTCAGGGCTCCTGAGAGCACCCCAGCACTACCAGGTTATACCTCAGACCATGCTTTTCGGCCCCAAAACTTGGACTGAACCACAAAAGGAGGGGAAGTATCGATATTCATCAAAGATACCCACACCTCCAGGTTGGTGGCAAAGCACGAAGCATCAGAGACTATCCATGTGCAACTAACAGTGGGTAAAACTGCCTTCCAGTTTATAGCCTTCTACAGACCACCCTCCCAAACCCAGAAACCCCACTCGGCCTTCCTGAGAACACTGGAAAATATGAAGGTCACTCCAAACACCATTATATTGGGCGACTTCAACTACCCAAACATAGACTGGGAGCATTACTCTAGCTCCAACATCCTAGCCCAAAGGTTCCTAGAATTTATAAACTCAAATGCTATGGAACAACTTGTTACCACTCCCACAAGAGGGGAAAACATACTGGACCTGATCATCACCAACATGGGGACTCTATGCTCCAGACCAGAAGTGTATCCCTCACTGGTAAGATCAGACCATAAACTAATCTCACTGGATATTCACATCCCGACCCCACCCCCTGCCCAGAAAACCATAGTGAAAAACTTCTCTAAAGCAAATTTCACACTCCTCAAAACCGAGGTGGAATCCTTCAAAGCCCCCGGGCCTGTGGAAAATATGGTCCAGACCGCAGAATCCTTTATAAACGCATTCTATGAACACCTTCAGGAATGCATGGATCATGCGATCCCAAATAAAACCAAGCCCCAATCCTCCAAAGGCACACGTCTTGTCTGGTGGACCCCAGCCATAAACAAACTATACAACAGAAGGAGGAAGCTACTAAATGATAGAGCAAAATCCCAAAATGGGAAGGCATCACTGATCAGTATTAGCAAAAAACTATGGGCACTCATAAAACTGTCTAAGGCCAGCTTCGAGAGAAAAATTGCACAGGACACTAAGGATAATCACAAGGCTTTCTTTAGTTATGTTAGGAACCTGGGTGGTAATTCCCAGATATGCTCAGAATTAGTCCAAAATGACAAAAAATACACCGAACCCACAGACATTGCCAACATCCTAGCTGACAGGTTCAGCGCAAACTCCCCACCAAAAGGGCAAATATCTATCCCAGGAAAGTGCTGCCCCTGACATCTCAGATGCTCAGGTAAGAGCCGCCTCTCCAAAGCAAAAAACACAGCATCAATGGGACCAGACGGTGTCCCGGGCTGCATCCTACATGAACTCCAAGAAGAGCTAAACCCAAACATAAAACTACTGTTCAATCTCAGCCTTACTACAGGATATGTGCCCAAAGAGTGGCGTACAGCAACAGTGGTCCCTCTCCATAAAGGTGGTGCCTCAACGGATCCTGGAAACTATCACCCCATAAGCCTGACTAGCTTGGTCTGCAAAGCTATGGAAATGATCATCATGGACCTCATAAATAAAGATATTGGGGACCTACAGACACTGGATCCTACCCAGTTCGGCTTTGTTAAGGGCAGATCCTGCCTCTTAAACCTGGTTGATTTCTTTGAAACAGTCACCAAGGCCACTGGCGAGGGGAAGGTGGTCCACACAGCCTACCTGGACCTCGCAAAAGCCTTCGATACAATACCCCACTCAGGCATTATAGATAAGCTCACCAGCTTAAATATAAACCCCTATGTCACTAGATGGATTGCAAACTGGCTCAAGGACAGAACCCACATGGTTAGAATTGCTGGAGCCATGTCAGACTCCAAACCAGTTACAAGTGGTGTCCCACAAGGCTCAGTCCTGGGACCTCTCTTGTTCAGTATATATTTCTCGGAGGTACAGGCCAACACAGAAGGACTGTGGCTGACCAAGTTCGCAGATGACTGCAAACTGGGCGCCATAATCGACTCTCCAGCCGACACAAGCATCCTCCAAAAGGGCCTCATAGAAACAGGCAACTGGTGCCAGAGCCATGGCCTCAAGCTAAATGCCAAAAAGTGAATAGTCATCCCCTTTGGCAAAAACAAAGTGCCCACAAATTACCACATAGGTGGTAATCCATTAAGTACATAAGAAGTAATTAGGGACCTGGGGACCCAAGTTGATAGCAATCTCTCATTTGACAACCACGTGGCCAAAGTGGTTAGAAAAACATTTTATATAGCCCACCTAATCATGAAGGGATTCACATCTAGATCAGAGGAGGTCATCGTGCCTCTTTACTCATCCCTCATCAAGCCCATAATTGAGTACAATGCCCCTTTTGGGATGTACCTTACCAGACACCTGCAGCAACTGGAAAGACCCCAAAAGTACCTCACCAAGAGGATCAAAGGGCTCAAACAGATGCCATATGCTGCCCGGTTAAAGAAACTCCAGCTCTACTCAGTGGCATACCGCCTGCTCAGAGGCGATCTGTGCCTGACGATAAAGCCATGTCCAACCCGAATTAATGGACATGCTGCTCCTCAGATAATCCAATTCACATCGAGCTATGCGCCGAGAGACTTGAACCTCAGCACTGAAATAAATAGGACATGCTGGAGGGACAGATTCATAACCCAGAGGCTCCCTTCACTCTGGAATAAAATCCCAGTCCAGGTTAGGCAGAGTCCTTCACTGACTCTCTTCAAGAGGAATCTTGATGAGTGGATGGGAGATCGTAGGTTTACCCCGGGTATCACTTCTGTGTCACTGTTAGACAGAGGCACAGTATACTAACCTCGAAAAAGGGCATAGCAAAATAAATTTAAAATGGGTGGTGAAAGCCAAACACATTCTGGCTGGGCTTATAAATGCCCTAGGGCAGATAGCCTAGTATGAACCTATGAACCTATGATTACCTTTTAGAGACAAAAATATTATTTTTAGTTCTGATATCACACCAACACAATAAAGACATGACATCTAATATTTAGTGAGTTTATCAACTAAAACATAATGCATGTACAATTTTGTGGACTAAATTAAACATGACTGAACAGCATAATATTTGTGTAATCCAAATGGTTTTCCCTGCTAATATACGACTCCATCTCACAAATGATCTAAAACGTTCTAACAAAAATTTCAGAAAACACTCCCACAACTCTCAACTACAGACTCGCTCAGTTTTATTTTAGGTCTGAAGACTGATACACATCCCTCACCTTCATGTTATCTCAGTTGTTTGCGTCATTTCATGTAACTATATTAGGTAGGGTGCTAGTATATTTACAATGGCAAAAAATATCACCTTTATGGAGAAATATATGTAATTTTCTGGTGTGAAAGTTCAACTCAATGCAGATAATGCTCTGGACATGTATTAAGAAAAATGAGATGTCCAGATGGAACTTAGTAAATTGTGACACAATAAAACAGTTATGCAAGCCTGCATTTGATAAATAAATAAATAAATAAATAAATATATATATATATATATATATATATATATATATATATATAAGCAATATCTCAAAACACTTTTGACATTTCACTGAGTTTCATGGAATTACACATTGACTGTCAATTGTACATACTGCACTTAGGATTGTTATTCCAAACTTATGATCCCAACAGTGAAGCTAGATAAGTCATTTTGTCACTATCTGGTGTATTTTCATTGACATAAAATGTCAAATTTTGGAGAAAGACATATGATATTTAGTTCTGATATACTGCTAAAAACATCATTGGCATTCCAGCATACATGGTGTTTTGTTTCGGACCTCATCTCCCCATGCATCTAGTGCCCTTTCCCTACAGATGTGTGCCCCCCAACACCCCCCATGATGACTAATTTCTCTAGTCTAAAATCTCAACAGTTATGTGTCAGAGAAAGCCCCAAGAGTTACATCATGGGTTTTCTGTAATACCAACTGAAAATAATCTGTGAATGATTAGAAGCAGTTGGCAGAAAGACAGAACTGTAATTAATTTTACCTGGTTTGTTTAAAATAAATAAATCTAGAAGACATTGATTCAAAGTGACACTGTTATATCTGCATTGTTATAGCATTAAAAATAAATATAAAAAGTGTAAATATATATACATGGCATAGAAGGATAAAGCCCTAACTAAATCACAGACCGCCCAAGTTCGAATAGTGGCTTGGGTGTCTGGAGGAGTTGGCAGGGGAGGACAGAAGTTGGTGGTTTCTGCTGGTTTAGCTATCGTGGATGGAGGGAGGCTACTCTTCTCATCAGATACCTATCACCAAGCAGGAGTATTAGGTGCTCCACCTCATGGAGCTCATGCCTAGCAAGTCTGCACTAGTCAATGCAAGTCACATAGAAGGTAAGCTAAGTGGAATTCAGCATGCAGAGACAGCATATAATGAAGCTCAGAAGAGTCGCTGTTGGCAAGTGGGGTAATACACAAGTGAAGACGACAGGCTACTCAGCTGGACCAGCAAGCTGGCCCACTCCCTATCACCAGAGTCTTTCCATGGAGCAAATGAGCTAACCAGGAGCCCTCAACAGGTAAGAATGGGCCACATGGCTCTTGATTCACCTGGGGATTCCGGGCTCTTGCTCATGCTGAATGAATGGGCCAACTTGGTGCAGGCAGGGGAACTACTCTTGTCTTACAAGGGGGAAGAAGTAAAAAAATGCATATTCATGAACTATCTGAGATAGCTATACGTCTACAAGTGTGTCATTTACATCCAGCTGAAGTGTCCCAAACAAAATTAATCTGATGTCCCTCAGTGCTAAGAGGTTCCTTTTCAGCGCTTGTGTATGGGTATTATATCTCATGAAATGGTATTATATTTCCTTACAGAATACAGTGGTAGGCTTAACAACTAAATTAACTTGGGTGGGTTTGTGTGAAGATCAGCACCAGCAGCAAAATAAAGCCATACTCACTGGTTGGTGATGTCTGTGAAAAAATCAGGTCTGTCCACTACAAAGGACCTACCTGCAGTAGCAAATTCTTGATTTATTCACGACTACTACAAACTAGGAGCCATAATCGAAACTCCTAACAATGTGGACATCCTACAAAAGGGCCTCACTGAGACAGATGCCTGGCGTCAAAGTCATGGCCTCAAGCTCAATGCCAAAAAGTGCATTGTCATCCTGTTTGGTAAAAACTCTGTACCCATGAACTACAACACAGGCGGTAGTATACTTAACACCGAAAGTGTGATAAGAGACCTTGGGACACAGGTGGACAGTAGTCTCTCCTTTGATAATCACATCGCCACAGTAGTCAGGAAAACCTTCTACGTGGCACACCTCATCACAAAAGGTTTCTCTTCCAGAAAAAAAGAGGTAATTGTTCCCCTCTACTCATCACTCATTAGACCCATTATAGAGTACAACACCCCTTTTGGCATGTACCTCACAAGACATCTACAACAACTGGAAAGGACGCAGAAATACCTCACAAAGAGGATTACCGGCCTCAAACAGATGCCCTACGCAGACCGTCTCAAAAAACTCCAGCTTTACTCCGTCGCATATCGCCTACTCAAGAGTTGATCTCTGCCTAACATACAAAGCTATGTCAAACCCAGACCTGTTGGACATGCTCCACTTAAAGAAATCCCAATCCCTCCGAGCTACACGCTCTAGGGACCTAAACCTTGTCACCACAATAAACAGAACATGCCGGAGGGATAGATTCCTGTCCCAGAGACTTCCCATACTCTGGAATAAACTACCTATCTATATCAAACAAAGCTCCTCATTAGCACTCTTCAAGAAAAATCTTGATGATTGGATGGGAAATAGGAAATTCACCCCGGGGATCACCTCTGTGGCTCTGCTCGACAGTGGCACAGGAAAATAATTTTCTTGGGTGGCAAAAGCCAGGGTACCTTTTTGGCTGGGCTTGTATAGGCCCCAGGGCCGATAGCCTAGTACCTACCTATGAACTTACTGATAACTAGGTTATCACTATGTACACACAGCAAGACCAGTATGTAATATTTTATTGCAAATGTTACCCAGCATTCTTAATTCCAATCTCAGAATGTTTGATGAAATGTTTTTTTTTTTTTTTGTTTGCTTTAATTCACCACTGACCATACAGCTTTGCATGCACCACCAGCCCTTTTTATCCATTCATCCCCTCAAGGGCAAAAGGCCTACAATCCATTTGTTCCTTTACAAGTGAGGGGTTAAGCATACAAAGACTGTTACCCTCATCTGTGAGTGCAATGGGGGGGGGCTTATGCTGCACATTTTCTTCTCAACACATGTCTAGTGGTACAGTGGGTACTCCACAAGACTGTCACTCACTGCCATGACTGACACAAGCCTGTAGCTGCCCTACCTTTCTTGACGTAAATTCTTACATTTTCTCTCTGGTCTTCACTGATGATCCCAAATGGAGAACATGTCTCCATGCCAGCACATCTGGTATCCCATCATGACAGAAGTGAGCTCAAGCTGCCCTTCAATCTTCTCTCTCTTCAGTCAGCTGTTCCACTATCACAGCACCTAATAAATTTCAGCTCATCTGGGTCACAATCAGGTGAATGTCCTCCTGTGATAAGAGCCAGGCTTGACCAAAGCTCACTATTTGCTATAGCAGTTTTTTTTTTTTTTTGGCCCCGTCATATGGGACTGTGATTTATTTTGTTTGTGGGTGTTAAAAACAGTAAGCCAACTTGACACACATTTCTTTCTTCTGGAGTGACCCTTGAGCACTGTCTGGTTAAGTGACTTGCTGAGCCACATATTATGCAAACAGAGGCTGAATGAATCAAACCCTGGACTAAGGAAGCAGCTTCTTAACAGCTCTTTGTCTTAATCCTCTGTATTAACTGCCAGACTGTGTCAGTGTAACCTTCCAGAAGCAGCTGTTTCAGAAAGTTAAAAAGTTCAGATGTGGTGGTACTCGATAAATAGGTTCATAGGTTCATTGGTAGGTACTAGGCTATCTGCCCGAGGGCATTTATAAGCCTAGCCAGAGTGTGTCAGCTTTCACCGCCCCACAGATAAATTAACTGAGCCTCTGTCAAGAAGAGCCAATGAAGTGATCCGAGGGGTGTATTTTCTGTTACCCATCCACTCGTTAAGGTTTCTTTTGAAGATTGTTAGTGAGGGGCTCTGCCTAATGTAGTTAGGAATTTTGTTCCAAAGCATGGGGAGTCTCTGTGACAGGAATCTATCCCTCCTGCATGTTCTATTTATTGTTGTGGTGAGGTTTAGCTCACTAGAGCCAGTGGCTCGCAGTGACTTGGATTTCTTTAGGTGGAACATGTCCATCAATTCTGAGTTGGACATGGCTTTGTAAGTCAGGCAGAGATCACCTCTGAGTAAGTGATGTGCCACTCAGCACAGCCGGAGTTTTTCCAGTCGGGCTGCATAGGACATATGTTTGAGGCCAGTAATCCGCTTGGTGAGGTACTTTTGTGGTCTTTCTAGCTGTTGGAAGTGTCTTGTGAGATACATCCCAAATGGGGCATTGTACTCTATAATGGGTCTGATGAGTGATGAGTAGAGGGGCACTATAACCTCTTTATTTCTAGATGCAAACCCTTTAGTAATTAGATGGGCTACATAGAAGGATTTCCTAATTACTTTAGCAATATGATTGTCAAAGGAGAGATTACTATCTACCTGGGTCCCCAGATCTCTTATTACCTCTTCTGTATTAAGGGGGCTACCACCTATGTGGTAATTCATGGGTGTTTTGTTTTTCACAAACAGGATGACTATGCATTTTTTGGCATATAGCTTGAGACCATGACTTTGACGCCAGGTGTCCATCTCAGTAAGGCCCTTCTGAAGAATGTCCGTGTCAGCCAGAGTCAATTATGACTCCCAGTTTGCAGTTATCGGTGAACTTGGTTAGCCATAGTCCTCCTGTGTTTGCCTGTACTTCTGAGAAGTATATGCCGAACAGTAGGGGTCCCAGGACCGAGCTTTGTGGGACACCACTTGTGACTGGTTTAGAGTTGGACCTGGAGCCCGCTATTCTTACCGTGTGAGTTCTGTCTCTAAGCCAGTTGGCAACCCATCTCGTGATGTAGGGGTTTATGTTCAGGCTGGTGAGTTTTACTATAATTCCTGAGTGGGGAATGGTGTTAAAAGCCTTGGCGAGGTCAAGGTAGGCTGTGTAAACCACCTTCCCCTCATCTATGGCCTTGGTGACTGTCTTGAAGAAGTCAACCAGATTTAGTAGGCATGATCTGCCCTTAACAAAGCCGAACTGGGTCGGGTCAAGTGTTTGGAGGTTCCCAATGTCTTTGTTAATGAGTTCCATGATGATGCGTTCCATAGCCTTGCAGACCAGGCTAGTCAGGCTTATGGGGTGATAGTTACCAGGGTCAGTTGTGGCCCCTCCTTTGTGGAGCAGAATAACCGTTGCTGTGCGCCATTCTATGGGCGAGTAGCCTGTGGAGAGGCTGAGGTTGAACAGTGTGTTTAGGTGGGGTTAGTTCGTTCTGTAGTTCGTGCAAGATGCAACCTGGGACACCATCTGGCCCCACTGATGCTGTGCTTTTAGCTTTTGAAAGGGCTGTTTTCACCTGTGCATCTGTGATTTCTGGGACACTACACTTTTCCGGTATTGTTGTGGGCCCTTTTGGAGGTAAGAGGGGAGGGGGGTGAAGCCTGCACTGAATCTATCTGCCAGGATGTTGGCAATATCAGTAGGGTCAGTATATTTTATGCTATTTTGCACTAGCTCCGAGCATATCTGCGAGTTGCCACTTAGATTCTTGACATAGCTAAAGAAGGCTTTGTGGTTATCTTTCGAATCCTTGGCTATTTTTCTTTCGAAGTTAGCCTTGGATGATTTTATGAGGGACCTTAGTTTCTTACTGATACTGATCAGGGATGCCTTTCCTTCTTGAGATTTGCTTTTTTCTGAACTAGTTTCCTCCTCCTATTGTATAGCCTGTTCATGGCAGGGGTCCACCAGACTGGTTTCCTTCTCTTAGGGGAGTGAGTCTTGGTTTTGCTAGGGATGGCACGAATCATGCATCCTTGTAGGTGCTCATAGAGTGCATTTGTAAAGGTTCCTGCATCTTGGACACTGTTATCCTTTGGCGTGGGGGCTGTGAAACTTACCACCTCTGTCTTAAGTAAGGTGAAGTTTTCTATAGAAAAGTTTTTCACTGTGGTTTCCTTGGTTGGGGGTGGTGGTGTGGTGTGGACATCCAGAGTGATTAGTTTATGGTCTGATCTAACAAGTGACAGGTTGACCTCCAGTGCGGAACACCTGTCACCCATGTTGGTGATGACCAAGTCCAATACGTTTTCACCTCTGGTAGGGGAGTTTACCAGCTGATCAAGGGCATTTAAGTTGACAAATTCCAGGAAGCACTGAACCTGGGAGTTTGTACTTGAGTAGTTTTCCCAGTTAACAGTAAGGTAATTGAAATCGCCCAATATCAGGGTGTTTGGTAGGACCTTCATGTTTTCCAGTGTCTCCAGAAAGGCAGAGTGGTGGTCCTGGGTCATGGAGGGTGATCTGTAGCAGGCCACAATTTGCATTGCAGATTTGCCCAATGTTAGTTGCACATGGATGATCTCAGAGGTATCATGCTGCACCACTAACCTGGAGGAGTAGGTATCCTTGATGAATATGGATACACCCCCTCCTTTCGTGTTTCGGTCCATGTTCTGTGGCCGAAATGTGTGGTATGAGTTGTAGCCCGGTAGTACTGGGGTGCTCTGTGGAGCCTTGAACCAGGTTTCAGTTACTGCACAGATGTCGACGTTCTCCATACTGAGGAGTGCTTTGAGCATGTGCATTTTGAGATTTAAACTCCTGGCGTTGAGTAGCATAACCCTCATTTTTTTATTTATGCTGTTTACGGTGGTGGGTTTGAATTTTGAGCCTTGCCTAAAAAAGGCACTATGGGGGCAGCAAGAGCTTTGGCCAAGATTCGAAAGCCTAGGAGTGACAGGTGCAAGCAGTCTCTTGCGAAGCAATGAGGCTTGTCGAGCATGTCGTCCCAGGCTGACAGACACTGGATCCTCTTTGAATGACACCAGAAGCTTAGCCAATTGTTGAAACTGATCATTTTTTTCTTTATACTGGGGTATCATTCTTGGTGAGGGCAGGATGCTACTCAGGGTCAGGATCATACCCGCCTGGGCTACATGATCAGAGAGCTCTTCCATGTCTCTTTTCATGTAGTCCAGGGAGGTATGTCTCAGGTCATTCACACCTACATGAACAATGACAGAGTGATATTTGTACTTGTTCTGAAGTGACCGGAATGCTTGTATTATGTGGCGGATTCTGGCTCCCGACAGGCAGCTAACAGTAACCTTCTTGTCCAGCCTAGTGAGTGGGACGTCAGTGTGCCTGACTATAGAGTCACCTATTACTAGTGTGTTAGGTATGTTACTTCACCTTAAGGGCTGTGATTGTGCAGCACACTGATTTTGTGTTTTGTGTGTTGTCTGGTTTGTGACGGGAGGTGCAGGTTTTTTGGGTGTCTGCTTTGGAGGTCTCTGATGCTTTTGTAGGTTTTTATTTAGAGCCTCAGAGTAAACCACATTACTTTCTTTTAATGCTTTGTTGACAGCAATGTCATATGTAAATGACATTCTCAATTGTCCAGGGTTAAATACATCAACAAAGACTGCCTCATGCAGTCTCCTAACTGAAAACCAAGGGTGGGGTCTATATTAGCTGAACGAAACACAGTAAAACAGCCAATGTGCTTTGGGTGACACATACATCTCAAAGTAGGTTAAAGATGAATCACTAAATGAGCGAAAAACAGAAAAACGAACTGTCATACTTGGCCAAATGCTGTCTGTGACGTAACTCCGTCAAGCAGCAAAAGGTATAGACAAGACTGGACTTATTCAGTTAAGAAAGTTACGGAGCATATAGTGCAAACATCATACATTGTGCACCAATAAAGGATAGGTGCTGTTAAATGTGCAAAATACTGTTAAAACTGCAAAATATATTTCAATTACCGTGCAATATCCCGCCAGTGCAAGACGTATATGAATATAAACATACCCTACTTCTAACCCTAAGGTGTAGGTTGAATGTATTACTATATATGCACTTACCTTAACCCGCACTCTAACCCTAAGGTCAGTAACTATTGCACGTTAGTGAGCTATACCGGATAAGGGGATCACAGAATGTGTTACTGTTTACTTTTTGTTATGCAGACACACACTATTTTGTTTACGTTAGGTGTTTTCATGTCACAGTTAGGCAAATTTACGGTTTATTAGGATAGGGTTTGTATATAGTGGGGAACTGCTGCTTTGTGCATATATTCACGTTAGAAGCTCAGTGTTGAGATTAACTGAGCGCGTTAGTGACATTTGTTTTACGTTGATTATCACACCGGGTTTCCGAGGTTGGCCAAAGAAAACTTTTCGGTATTTTGAATTTTGGCAGAAAAGCACTTCGGCATTTACTGTGTTCGCTGCATTTGTGTCACCCAAAGCGCATTCACTTTTATTGTGTTTCGTTCAGCTAATATAGACCCCCCAAGGGTGTTAGGTGAAGAGCTATGACAATGTTTTAAGCTGCTTCTGAGGCTGCAAGTTACCTTCAGAAATGGGGAATTTAACAATATTGATTACAACTTTGACCTGGCTTTTACTGTGAAAAACAAACAAATTGAAATTCTGCTTGGATCCCAGAAAAAGCCACCCTGACAGAAAATGTAGCCCTAGAAAAAACAATTATTTGTTGCCTAAGCTCAGTAAATTTCTAGTCCAATGGCATATCAAAAGGCCTGACCAAAATCTATTGGTTTGGAAATAAACAAAACTAATGGTAAAATAACAGTGCTGATTGATTACTGGTGGTTCATAGGAAGTTACCAGGCTATTGGCCCTGAGGCCCTTATAAGCCTAGCCAAGAGATTAGCCTATGTTTAGACAAGTCAGCACTCAATGCCCCTGTCCAGTTATCCAGGCTGCATTTAAAAAGGAGTAAAGAGGTACTCTGCTTGATATGTAGAGGGAGTCTAATCCACAGATGGGGGATTCTCTGGAACACAAATCTGTCCCACCAACAAGCCCTGTTGATGTCAGAGACCAGGTTGAGGCCGAGCGTGCGGGTTACTCGAGTGGAGCCTGACTTGCGGATATGCAGGAGTCTTATCAAGGCGGGGTCCGAGGTCGCCTTGCATGCCAGACAGAGTTCACCTCTGAGGAGGCTGTATGAAATTGAGTAGAGGGACAGGGCTTTTAGCCTGTGTATGGTAGATTTTTGAGGCCCTGGATTCTCCTGGTGAGGAACCTCTGTGGTCTCTTCAGCCTCTGTATGTGCTTTGCGAGGTACATGCCAAACTGAGCAGTGTACTCAACAATGGGCCTTATAAGGGAAGAATATAGGGATGTCATGATCTCCTTGTCCCTGAATGAGATACCCTTACTTAGGTGGGGCATGTAGAAAGCTTTCTGTACAACAGAAGCAACATGGTTGCTATCAACCTGGGTGCCCAAATCCCTCACAACTGATTGCGTGCTTAGGACGTTGTTAAAATAAATAAACACATCCAACTACTAAAGGTTCAGAAACCAAAAAAAAACAAACAGAAAATGTTAAGGTTTAACACAGGTTTCATTGCTTATTTCTCAACTTATGAGTATATAAAACGACAACATTGGCTTTCAAAGCTTCACAGCAGAGGCCAGCATAAGGACAGCTTTACAAACTAAGCAATCAAGAAGCAATTTTGTATATAGATTTTTCAGTAATTTAATAAAAGGAGTACCCAAAGTTATTTATAAGAAGAGCAGTACATTTAGCAAGGCAAACTTCAAAATCAGGACTGAAATCAAAATATAATGCCTAAACTGCACCAGGAGATACATACATTATTTTCCTTTTAAGCCTTGTAATCCACAAATAAACAAGAAAGTTTTACGTCCCATTAATATTTATGATTACTAAAAAGTATGCAGAACTAGTCAAATATAACAGATGTGCTTACAATGGCATGAATACTAAAATCTAAGTATAATTAGCCAAATCAAACAGACTTGTTTTCAAAATTTCACTGCAAACCTAAGTTGAACACAAGGGAGAAGAATTCCTCAAAACCTTTCAACTTGACAGAAACAGAGACACTGAAGGAATTGGGCACTTGGGCTATATACAATCATGCTGTTCATTCATTTGGATATCTTTTAAGCATTGCATAATGTTTTCCACACTCTACTGCTTCAAACGGGAGGCCAGTCAGCTCATAGATTCATAGATTCATAGATTAGTACTAAGCTAACTGCCCTTTGCCCTTTTTTTAAGCTTAAGCCAATTATCCTTGTTGTGAGACAAACCCTGCACCTTGTGTTTGTAAGGCAAACACCTTAACCATTAGGCCACCCTCCCTGCTAAGTACCCCCAACACTGTAGCAGGACTCTCCAGAAAGAGACATACATCAAATGAAATGTTACATTTCCAAGAAATGATGCTGCAGAATAACATGAAAGCAAAAAAAAAAAAAAAGTAGGCAGGGTAATCACTCTGTGGGCTGACAAGGTTTTAAGGTAACCACTGTGTGGGCTGACAAGGGGCTAAGGTAACCATTCTGTGGGCTGACAAGGTGCTACGGTAACCAAAGTGTGAGATGATAAGTTTCCAGAGTAATCACTCTGTGGGATAACATGGTGCCAGGGTAACCACTCTGAGATGAAAAGGTGCTAGGGTAACCACTCTGTGGGATGATATGGTGCTCGTGTAACCAAAGTGTGAGATGACAAGTTTCCAGTGCATTCACTCTGTGGGATGACACGATGTCAGGGTAACCATTCTCTGGGGTGACATAGTGCCAGGGTAACCACTCTGTGGGGTGACAAGGTGCTAGGGTAACCACTCTGTGAGATGACATGGCACTAAGGTAACCACTCTGTGGGATGACAAGGTGCTAGGGTAACCCCTTTATGGGATGACAAGGTGCTAGGGTAACCACTCTGTGGGATGACATGGTGCCAGGGTAACTACTCCATGGAATGACTTGGTGCTTTCCCATAAAATGTTCTACAAAGACTTGCTTTAATCTAACTTGCTTCAACATTTGTTTAGACCAAAGGAAAATAAATGCTGTATTTCAAACATTTAACTTTTCAGAACACCACAAGAGATCTGAATTGGTTTATTATTCATACTGCAAAGACAAGAGGAAATGGGCTGAGTCAAGCTGAAGGGAGAAAGGCCATATGTTTCTCTGTTTCCCCTGACACAGATGTGAAAAGAATGGGTCCATCCAGGGGGCTAACTACATCTTCTTTTAGGTAAACAAAAGCCCTCCTACAATCAGAACTCTGCTGTTTGCTCCATAATAACTTTATTGCCACAACAGAGCAATCACCAGGGCACAAAAGGCTGACATGAGATTTTCCAATTAGAAAAAAAAGGTACTGCTGTAGTACATGCATTGGATGGATATCTACCAACAGCAGTAATCAGCAACAAAGTGTGGGTAAACACCAAGTATCTCCAAGGAGCCAGAATGCGGTATGTCCATATACATTTCTTAGGACAAAAGAATTTTGCTGTTCTATAGAACAGACTTTTATGTGGGGTTTGGGTGGGGATAGCAAATGCTACAGGATAGATACATAGATTTACAATACAATCTCTGTCTCCATTAGGGTCTCCATCACTCCAGCATTCCTAAGCAATAATATATTTTATCAACTAAACGGTATTATCAACTGAACTGGCTAGATCTCCCACACCTTCATTATAACCAGTTAACTATGGCCGACAAAATACTACATGAACCCGAAAAACACCTGTCCTACAAACTTTACTTCAGCCCTATGCCACTAGTAGAATGTTAAGATCCACTAACAAACACCATATAAAAATTGGCAAAGGAAAAAGCAAGCAGGGGACTCCCTCTTCACAAATTATATTGGTAAAATCTGGAATGCACTGCCAGATAATATTACATCCACCACGTTTACTGTTCACTTTAAAACTACCCTAAAAAATCGACTATCAAACAAATGGCTGTGCACTTGTTCTGCACCTGATTAACATCAACTTCTAACAGTAGCATCATGGACACTTACTGACACCTCTAGTCCTACTTATTACTTAGGCCACTTCAAACTCAACAGCACTCAAACTGCTGTATTTCATATACAAAGTAACTCAGAACCATCTTAACCAATTTCTCCCTACCTATTTCCTAGGTAAAGCACTGTGCTATAATAAAATCTGATGCTGTTGTAATTCTCTCAATGTTGTTATACCTCTTTCTCATAGGTTAACAAGGTGCTATAATGTTCTCATGCTTCAACTTAAGAATGTTGCAATTAAGCTCAAATCTCATGGACCTTTAAAACCAATGTTTACAAAGTCATTCATTGTAATTCTACATCTTACAAATGGAATAACCATAAAGACTATAGAATGCCTGAATGTAGATTACCTGCATGTAAACTATATTTATGTAAACTGTTGCTGGGCTCCTTATACATGTTATCTCTTACTGTCTTTGTTTCATGTTGGAGCTTTTCCCCCGGGCCTCCACTGAAAATGGACATGTGTCTAAACTGTACTGTTCATCTCATTATGATAAAATAACTACCTGTTTGCTATCAGTTTAATTAATATAGCCCTTACAGAAACCTAAAGAAAGGGCTTTGAATCAACCTGCTTTATAACTCGTAAGCATTTCTGCATTCATTTTGGCATGGATGGATGTAATGTTTTGTGCATCCCAGTAAATATGAAGTAGTCAGTAGGGTTCACTAGGAAAACAGCAGTGGTACAGCAGAACTGTCAAAATCACGGTAGGGGTGGCTTTCCAAAAGGACTAGCAAACTTAGAGGCTCTCTATAATACTAAAAGAGTGGGCAAGATTTCCTAGATTCTAAAGATAGTCAGGAAAGCCACCCCAACCCCTGGCTGCAGTGAGAAAATGCCAGCATAAATTCAGAAATTGAGGAGATCATATCAGAATTAATGGCACTGGGGAGCCCAAGGCAGGATTAAAGATGTCAAGGTCTAAAGCAGAATAAACACAGACCCTGAGAAAGATTAACCAATCAAGAGACCTGCATAACAACCCTTCTACATGATTATACTCCAAATGACTGATAATGGCTTGTGTACTCATGGGTTTATTTTTCATACAATATTAGAGATGGCAGTGGGCAGCTACAGCAGTTAGCACTGCTGCCTATCACAGCTTGCTTTTGTACTTCAGTTCAGGTGAGGATGCGGAGGGTGAGAGGTTGGCATAATGGTTAAGTTGTTTACTTTGCAGGTGTGAGGTGCAGGGTTTGATTCTCACATGGAGTAATTGGCTAGGCTTAAAATGACCCATGATGGCAGTTAGCCTAGTACTAACCTATGAACCTACTATCCACAGTCAGAGTACCCTCCCTGCATCTGCATGACTGTTTGTTGTGGCCTCCCTCTCACACTCCAAAGAATATGCCAAAATGTCAACCTGAGAGCCTTTAAGGTGTGTGTGTGTGTGTGTGTGTGTGTGTGTGTGTGTGTGTGTGTGTGTGTGTGTGTGTGTGTGTGTGTGTGTGTGTGTGTGTGCGTGTGTGTGTGTGTGTGTGTTCAGCAAAGTAAAGTACAGGTGCCTTGCCCTGTTCTGATATTCTACTTTTTGCTCAATGAGTGCTGAGATAGACTACGGCTCTAGGGTATCAGAGAATGAATAAATTAGTAGCACTAGTTATGAGGATGTACATTCTCTTCCATTTACTGTTACCTATCTAGGTGCGTGTGTGTGCGTCTGTATTTATATACATACACCTACACGTCAAAAAAAAAAAAAACATAAGTCCACTGGTGGTGTACATGAAATATCTATTAGCAAAAACAGTGAGTGCCGTTGTCTGAAACATGAGACTTCTTTAGACCTTTTCCAGGAGGTTTTTCCTGGTGTTTCACAGTGAAGTACTCTTTTTTAAAGTTTTGTTTCACTTGTGTCATCAATATAAACCTTGGTGTTGTTTTTTGTAATTTTTATTATTTTTTTTTTAATAAAAAAATCTTCTATGTGATCTTAATAGATGTGCACTCAGCTTGGAATGTTCTTTCACTGTGTGTATTTAATATCCATAAGAGCAGTGAATGCTCATTTTTCAATGTTGTTTTGTGCTGTGTGAATGAACAAATGTAGACAGCTGTGACTGCTTATTTCTGCAAGTGCATATTTACTCAAATGTGTATGAATGTATTAGGCGTGTGTGGTCAAGCTTTGGTGTATGGACTAGGGTGTGTCAGATGTTTTTGATGATGTGTGACGTTTTACATATTATTCAATTACTTTTGGCAGGGCAGGCATTTTTACTGCTTTTGCAATGCCGGTAGTGTTGCTACTGAGTGAATGGCAATTGTGTGTGTGTGTGTGTGTGTGTGTGTGTGTATGCACAATTTTAGGCTGCAGATGTTATGCTGTGTGGAGGTGGTGTGCCTTGTTAGGGGTGTGTGTATGTGTGTGATAACATTGTTTAGGATACTGGACTGTTGCGGGATCACAGTACAGCAGGGATTAGGAATAAGCCCATTCTCCACTGTTGTGTGTGATCTCAGACTTGGTATATACAGTTATCAGGAGGTATGGAGATGGAGAGGTTTTACCCTCCTGCAAAAAAAAGAATTTCTGCTTTGTGGTTGGTGTGTGTTTTGATTTTGCATGGCAATAGCTCTTTTCTGGTTTCACTGATAGGTGCTTTTGCTCTATTTTTGTCACTCGTGCATTGTGAGCATTCAACCAATGTATCTATCTATCCATCTGTTTTATATATATATATATATATATATATACATACATATATATATATATATATCTATACATATATAGATATAGATATATATATATATATATATATATACATACATACATACACACCCAAGTAAATCCAGGATTTAGTGGTGACTTAAGAAGTCAGATCTCTCCTCGGGCTCCATAGGTTATACAAAATGAGAAAATGAGCTAAGAATTCAAATTCCTGAAAAAATTCTTACCGCTGGTCCTTATACAACAAAATGATTGAAACATAAACAAGCAACTAAGAATTCAAAACTCCTAGTCACATAAGAAAACACAAAATTTGAGATGTAGAGCCTGGCTGCATAAATAAGTACAACCAAACCAGCTGTGGATATCACAAACTATCCATAGTCTAAAAGAATGCACCCAGCCACTACGTGGACAAAGTGGAGCAGGTCTTGTGGACCAGGAACAAACATATACTTAGTGTGAAGTCATGGTGAACAAGTCTGGCCAATGATCAATACCAAACTTCAATTCAGGAGTACACAAGGCATGCTCCAACACCACAACAACCCTGTCTGCCCATCCACCGATCCATGGATCACACTTCCGTGACTGTCATGCAGTAATGAGTAAGTTATTTCACTCAGTTACCAGTGATAAACACACACACACACACACACACACACACACACACACACGTAAAAGGATTCCTTAAAATACAACAGGACCAATAAGACCATAGATCAGTATGAGCTTTTTTTTGTCTTTTTATCGATTTATCCTTGGCTGTAAGGCCAGCATCTCCAACAATGATGTGTAGTCAGGCGAAAATGGCACAGAAAGATAGGGTGACAGCAAAATTATGTTTGCGGCTTGGATATACTGCACTTTTGTCTCTCAAGAGAAGTGGCCAAGACATAGGATATCCCTGCTGCCTTTGAGTTTACAGACATGCTTCTCAAATTTTGTAACCTGAATGCAAGGTGCCCATGTGAGGGTGCACTGCCAGTAGCCACATTTTACTTGGATTACTGTGACATATGATGCTCAAATGCCTGATCTGCTCTGCTTGAGATAATGGCTTTCTTCTCATGCAGTAGTTAGCAATCAATGTTGTCCTGCAAAGCCAAGTCGATAACTAAGCACAGTTTGGAGTATTCTCTTTTTACTATAAAACAGTAACTTCTCTTGGTCCTGATTTCAGCCTCTTACCCCTGTTGCTTGACAAAGTTGAATATTTCAATAACTACTTATCCACTGAAGCAACAGGCATTTCTATCTATTTGACAGCCAAACATAAAAAGGAATATCAAGCAAGATACAAAAGGGGCTATACCCCAGCTGCATCTCTGAGTTGGGCAATGCATAATACATCAAACAGCCCTTTACAGGTATATCTACCACTTGATACTGCCTGCTGTTGTCTTAAAATGTAACAGTGCTCAATACAGCTTTCCTATCAAGTTTTATTCAAAAGCCTAAATCAAACTATTTGCTTTATCTGCAGGCACTGTATTTTTTTTTACAACAGGTGTCGCTATTCTGTCCTAATATTCTTATACTATGTGCCTTACTATGCTCCTTTATTCCTTTCAAAGTACTGACATATCTGCTTTTTGGTTTTGCTCACCAGGAATGTCCAACTTGGCAAAGTCCAATTGTAGAGGAGGAACAAGGAGAAATGTTTCTGGTTTTGCTCACCAGGAATGTCCAGCTTGGCAAAGTCCAATTGTAGAGGAGGAACAAGGAGAAATGTTCCAACAGTATACAAGAACAGGAAAGTATGCTCACTCACGAATGAGACAATACCAGGAATGCAGTGTTCAAAAACAGAGACTGACCTACTGCCAGCTGTGACATTGAGAAAAGATAAGTGTTTACTCTCATTTTTATCTGCATTTTGATTTAATCTCTGTAATCTGTACAACTGTACTTATTCTACTTCTTGTGTGTTATAGTTGTACATCTTAGTGTTGACCTCAGTTGTAGTGAAATCCTTTGTCTGGTGGCCTTGTCTGTTTTCTTAGTGGCAGTAAGTTTTCAGAACTGGTTTCATCCAGCCAAAGTATTCCTGCATCTGTATTGTTTGGTTTCTGTCCTGTGTTTTAAATCAGATATACCTGTTGCTCAGGCTACTGCAGAGAAATTGACCTACTGCCAGCTGTGATACTGAAAAAAGGATAAGTGTTTATTCTCATTTTTTGTCTGCATTTTGATTTAATATCTCTGTAATCTGTACAACTGTACTTATTCTTCTTCTTGTTTTTCCCCACCCACCCTCCGTGTACTTGTGTTGGTATTAGTGTTGGTGGCTCTGGAATTGCCTGCCCCTCCTGAAAATCTGTATTTGAACATTCCTCCTGAGTCCATCTCATTTGCTCACTTAACCGAATACAGTGAGATCATATTCTGAGTCTAGTGTTCACTCTACATAATACAGAGAGAAGATTTGAGAAGGCCAAACCACTTAGCTTCTTCCTTCCTCTCTCCTTGCACTTTACTAAGAAAAAAAAAAAGGAAAAGAAGTAATCTGCTTTTACTGTATTTGTGTTTCCTCCTACTTATTTTGCTTTTGCCTCTTCTTAAAAGTACTCAATTTTATTTATTCTGCTGCACTTATTGCTGCTTGGTACTAGCCTGATTAAATTGTAATTGTTAAATTGTAATTGTTATTCTAAGTCTTTTGGTTTAAGCACTTGCGCTTCATACTGGTTTGTTTTACATTAAGAAGGTTTGTGGCCTGCACTGTTGTGGCAGGACAGGTAGCTTACATCCTTCTAAGCTGGGAATTGCTAATTGAAGGCTCAGTGTCTGCTATTCTAAAAGTGTATTAGTTCTGGTTTAACTACTTGGGCTTCAGGCCAGTTATTCTACATTAAGAAGGTTTGTGGTCTGCACTCTTGTGGCAGGAGAGGCTGGATTCTGCCCTTCTGAGCTGGGAATTTCTGGTCACAGGCTTATTGTGCCTGCTTATTCAAACTGTTTCTTTCTGAAATTGGTGCAGCTTGTTGCTGTAGCATAGGACCATATTCAGGGCTGCTGAATCTAGCTTTGTTTGTATAACTTGAGCACTGATCCAGGCCATCTTTTTTTGGAGAGGGTTCCCCTGCATCCTAGTAGTGGGAGTGTGCAGTTAGAACTTGTCTGATTGAAGATTGCTGGAACAGGGCTCAGTTTTGAGTTTTTTTCCGGTTAATTGGGTAACTTGTTAAATAAGATTGTTCGTTTTCTATTGTTTTATATATATAAAAAAAAATTTGCACTTTATTCATCTGCTTTTACTGTATTTGTGTTTCTTCTTACTTTATTACTAGGGGCATTGACTACACCTCTGAACTGAGATATATAACAATAAGCATCTTTTTATGTGCATTTAAAGTGTTTTTTTGTATATGCTTTATTTTCTGAAAAAAAAAAAATATATATATATATATATATATATATATATATATATATATATACACACACACACACACACACACTTGTTTCCCGCCTTCCTAAGCTAGTAGTCCAGCTTTCAAGTTAGTGCTGAATTCAGGGCTGTGTTACAAATCTCTGTGTTTGCCCAAAACTTACTCGGATAGAATGAATTTCTCTGTTCACCTGTAAGAGAGGGAAGCTTTGAGCAGCCTATCTGTCTCTGGAGGAGTGGTTTCAGCCCAGAAAGTAGTCGTTTATTGGCCATTTTGGGCTAATTTCTCTCTCTCTCATTTCCCTGCTATAAAAACCGCATTTTCCCAGTTTTGCACGCTGGGCAGCGCCGGTTAGCTAGGGTATAACTATTCCCGGTTCCACAAAGTCTCCTCTTCAATTTTTCCCTTGGAACTAGACAAACTTTCAACTTAAGCACTCAAGCCATTCATTTCTCAGCCCGGCAATTGCTCAAAACTCATAGCAAGCACTTATAAACTCTAGCACTACAGAAGGACAAGACTCTCTATTCAATCTTACCAGCCATTCAGTAAAACAGTTTACTGTACCTATCCAGGCATGTCCAAAGGGCAGTTTCAGGTGTACTCTCCAGTCCAACTGGTGAATCTGGGCATTTTGAGGCAATGCTACAACTGCCTCATGTACACAGACAACCCTCTCCTCCTACCACCAAACACTAATATATGCGAGAGATGCAATTATACAGCCAGGCTAAGCTCTCTCAACCCAAGACTGGATCAGACAGTCAAGAGGAGAAGGGAAATACTGGCATCACACCTCCAGTCTCGCATAGACCCATTAAACCAGCAACAGCAAAAAACACGTGTAAATACACAAAAACATACTCGGAGGCTCTAAATAAAAATCTACAAAAGCAACAGAGCCCTCCAAAGCAGACATCCAAGCAACCTCCAACCCCCAACACAAACCATGAAACACATACTTTACAAAACCAGTGTGCTAAGCAATCACAGCCCTCAAGGCAAAATAACATACCCAACATACTAGTAATAGGTGACTCTACAGTCAGGCACACTGACGTCCCACTCACTAGGCTGAATAAGGAGAAGGTTACTGTTAACTGCCTGTCGGGTGCCAGGATCCACCACATAACACAAGCACTCAGGTCACTTCTGAACAAGTACAAATACGACTCTGTCATTGTCCATGTTGGTGTGAATGACCTGAGCCGTACCTCCCTGGACTACATGAAAAGAGATGTGGAAGAGCTCTCTGATTACGTAGCCCAGGCCGGTATGACCCTGACCCTGAGTAGCATCCTGCCCTCACCAAGAATGATACCACGCTATAAAGAAAAAATTATCAATTTCAACAATTGGCTAAGTTTCTGGTGTCATTCAAAGGGGATCCAGTGTCTGTCTGCCTGGGATGACATGCTCGACAAGACACGCTGCTTCGCTAGAGATGGCTTGCACCTGTCACGCTTAGGCTTTCGAATACTGGCCAAGGCTCTTGCCACCCCCATAGTGCCTTTTTATGCAAGGCTCAAAAGACAAACCCACCCCCGTAAAAAGCACAAGTAACAAAAATCTGAGAGTAATACTACTCAATGCCAGAAGTCTAAACCTCAAAATGCATGCACTCGAAGCACTCCTCAGTATGGAAAAACTCGATATATGTGCACTAACAGAAACCTGGTTTAAGGCTCCAGAGAGCACCCCAGCACTACCAGGCTACAACTCATACCATACATTTCAGCCACAGAACCAGGACCAAAATACAAAAGGTGGGGGAGTATCCATATTCATAAAGGATACTCACACCTCCAGGTTAGTGGCACAGCACGATGCTTCAGAGATTATCCATGTGCAACTAACAACGGGCAAAACTGCAGTTCAAATTGTAGCTTGCTACAGATCACCCATCATGTCCCAGGACCCCCATTAAGCATTTCTGGAAACACTGGGTAACAAAGGTCCTACAAAACACCCTAATATTGGGCGATTTAAACAACCCAAACATTAACTGGGAGAACTACTCAAGTACTAACTCCCTTGCCCAACATTTCCTAGAATTTATAAACTCAAACACCCTGGAACAACTGGTCAACACTCCCGCCAGAGGTGACAATATATTGGACCTGGTCATCATCAATATGGGCGACCAGTGTTCCACACCGGAGGGCAACCCCTCACTGGTTAGATCTGACCATAAACAAATCACTTTGGATATCCACATTCCGCCCCCACCCCCGGACAAGGAAACAACCACCGTGAAAAATCTTTCAAAAGCAAACTTCACGTTAATAAAGACGAAGGTGGAAAGTTTCAACCCCCCCTCTCCCCCATGCTAAAGGATAACGCTGTTAAAGCTGCAAAATCCTTTACTAATGCATTCTACGGGCACCTACAAGAATGCATGGATAGTGCTATCCCAAGCAAAACCAAGACTCACTCCTCCAAGAGTTGGGTTGGGAGGGTGGCCTAATGGTTAAGGTGTTTGCCTTACAAGCACAAGGTGCAGGGTTTGAGTCTCACAAGGGATAATTGGCTAGGCTTACAATAGCTCGCAAGGGCAGTTAGCTTAGTACTAACCTAAGAAAAGGAAACCAATCTGGTGGACCCCTGCCATAAACAAGCTATACAATAGAAGGAGGAAACTAGTACAGAAAAGAGTAAAATCCCAAGAAGGGAAGACATCCCTGATCAGTATCAGCAAGAAACTACAATCCCTCATAAAATCGTCCAAGGTGAGCTTTGAAAGAAAACTTGCCATGGACTCCAAAGATGACCACAAGGCATTCTTTAGCTATGTCAAGAATCTAAGTGGCAATGCTCAGATCTGCTCAGAGTTAGTGCAGAATGGCACAAAATACACTGAACCAACTGGTATTGCCAACATCCTGGCAGACAGGTTCAGTGCAAACTTCACCCCCCTCTCACCGCCAAAAGGGCCCATAACCATACCAGAAGACTGTAGAGCCCCTGAAATCACAGACACTCAGGTTAAAATAGCCCTCTCAAAGCCAAAAACACAGCATCAATGGGACTGGACGGTGTGCCAGGCTGTGTCCTACACGAACTCACAGACATATTAACCCCTCACCGAAACACACTGTTCAAACTCAGCCTCTCCACAGGCTACATACCCACAGAGTGGTGCACAGCAACGGTTATTCCACTCCACAAAGGTGGAGCCACAACAGACCCCGGGAACCATCGCCCTATAAGCCTGACTAGCTTGGTCTACAAGGCTATGGAGCGCATCATCATCATGGAACTCATTAACAGAGACATTGGGAACCTCCAAACACTGAACCCTACCCAGTTCGGCTTTGTTAAGGGCAGATCGTGCCTCCTAAACCTGGTGGACTTCTTTGAGACAGTTACCTACGCTATAGATGAGGGAAAGGTGGTACACACAGCCTACCTAGACCTTGCAAAGGCCTTCGACACCATTCCCCATTCTGGTATTATAGACAAGCCCCCCTCCTATTTTCATTCAAAATATATACATTTTCTTTTATTTTCTTCTTGTAAAAACTATATAAACTGCCTAAATGGAACAATAAAAAAAATTTTTTCTTTAGTTTTATGTAAGAAACAATATTTCAGCTCTTTTATGACAGCCCACAATAATAGTAAAAAACAAACAGTATTCTTAATAACCTAAATATCTGGGTACAAAATAAACACACTGTGCCCCTTCTGAGAAGGTACCCCATCTCTGAATGTGAAGTTGCTACAAAATACAATAATACTGGAAAACGTTGCTCTTTGATAGATACTGTTCTTCTATAAATCCTATCAACCACAACTGCCTTTCCTGTTATGTGTTTATGCCCCCAAACCAATAACAATAAAAAGTACAGCAAATTAACTGAAAACAGATAAGCAATTCAAGCGAATAATACTAATAAAAAACTTATAGCTACAGAAAAATACTGTTATAAGACAAAAAACTTTAAAGCATGGAAACATGCAATTAGTAATATCATGGAAAGGTAGTCAACCATAAGCTCATTCAAAGAAAGTTTGAGCCTACACCTCGCTCCCCATTCATGTCCACACACAGGTCATAAATCTCATGACTTACTAGGTCCTCTCTACTGGCAGGAATGATCAGCACTGCAGAGTGTCCAGTTCTATAAAATTTGAAAATAATTTTCTGATATGGGATCACAGAGGGCTTCTTCCAATTTTTCGTCACACCCAGAAATCATAAGCATAGGACTGTTTAGTCTAGAGATGCTTTCAGTGAATCCCAGGATGTAGCCACCAAAAAACAATCATCCACATAGACATGTACGTGCATACTAGGCTAACATACACTGGGGCCTTTATAAGCGTAGCCAACCATCCCAATTATATGGAATACATAGAACTACTGGACTCGGAACACCATGGATGACAACTTACTAAATACCATGGATGCAGATAAAGTCCAAAAAGAAGCACTTTGTACTGAAAATCATGGCCCACAATATGCATCCTGTGTTTTCTCTACACACCAACCATGCTAGAGAATGCCTATCATGTCCAGTAATACAGTCCAAGTGCCTTGCACAATTAGAGGCACAACTCTTGGCCAGATATTATCTGTAATAAGATGTACTAGATGTTCTCATAAAAAGTCATGGAAGTCTTGGATGGAGTGGAAGCATTCCATCCTTTCAAAAGTAAAAAAGGACTGAAGTAAATCCTTTCTTCTCATACTGAGCGCAAGTCAGCTTCTCTGGTGGCTTTAGACAGTACAGACTAAACCTGTCTCAAGAAATCTTCAGAGATCACTTGTTCTCTGAGCTGAACCCTTTCTGAGGGAAGACTCAAAAATGCTAAGATATGGCCTACCATGACCACATTTAAGACCCACTAACGACACTTGGGAATCAAAATCCTCATTCCCAAGTATGACCAAGCCACAGCCAGTAAATTAACGCTGGGAACAGGCCAATTACAATCATGTTTCAGATGACTGACAAGGAAACAGGTGGTGCCTGCACCCTACTGTACACCCCCAATGCGGCTGACAAGGGAGCAAAGCTCGATGCTGTTTGCTGAGGCAGAGAACAAATGTGTGCCTAAACCCCCACTAGAAGTCCACGTCAACAATTTGTTAAAGACTACCTGTGCATGCTGGAGTCAGATCCTTAAAGTAAACTCCTGGACGTTTATTACGACACTGATGTAGGGTCTGGGTTAATATAACCATTAATTTCCTTATCTCCGAAAGACACTGAATGCACACTAGATCAGCAGGATGCATCTCATTTGAAACAATTAATCATCTCTTTCACCCACTTATCACTAGATTTGCTCATTTACTGTGTAGTTTCACCTGTTTGTCTGAATTCCTTTCCCATAACCATCTTGTCTCTTAAATCACCAATGTGATTGCAGTGCTTCCTTCCCACTTCCTCAAAAACACCCAGTCAGCGCACAGACATATATGCCCAACCCAACGCAATGCAATGTTTAAAAAACACATCATTGTCTCAGTCGGCACTCTATCCATTAATCATTACATTACTGAATGCCTGTGTACTGATTCTCAACCCCTTATGACAGGAAAACTAATTATGTATCCTATGCTACAGACAGCCTTCTTTTGTCTGTCTGCCAAATCAAGTGTCCATCGTCCACTATGCTAAAACCTACCCCCAGTTATACCCCCCACAGAAGAACACTATTAATTAAAAAATAATTTAAGAAGGCATTTATTTACTTATTTATTTATATTTGTTTACCTGGGTAGTGCACTGATCTCAATGGGCCAATTGCAGGCACATCCCAGGTTAGTAGGATCACAAAACAAAGCAACACAACATACTTACAGATACAAGGATATGCTAAAAAAATATATATATATCCATATTTACATATGAAAGAATGTGCCACAACATTTAGTTCATGAAGCAATTTACAATGTCAAAACATAGATGGAAAAATGGAATTATGTTTAGCAGAGCTTTCTGGATAACATGTAGCTGGGTCTATATTAGATCATCGAAAATTCAGTTTAGCAAATGGCATTTTCGATGCACTTACAGTGAACACGCCATTCGTCGGACTACTCATACTGAGATCACAGTACAGTGAAGATCGGAAAACTTGCGATTCCTCACTGGAGTGCAATCTCGGAGTTGGTATGTATAATTAGCGGGGGGGGGGGGGGCTGTAGCAGAATTTGATGAATGACGTAGCAGAATTTGATGAATGACATTTCCGATGAAATGCAGTTTGTTGAAGTGGGTTTTCACTGATTTTATATAGACCCCATGTAGCCAGGGTACGAGTGAACATTTTGGGAGCTCTTAGTAAATGTAAAATTGGGGGCCCCCTGGGCACTTCCAGACAAAGTATCACCCTGTCACTGCCATCCCTCCTACCCATTATTTTAGTTCATTCTGCAGCTTTGTAGGTGTAGTACACACAGACTGACCTGTAGCTGTTACATTACAACAGGCCTACGCACCGCACTATGTTGGCCCATCTCACAAAGGGACATTCACATTTGGTAGCACTGAGATGCAACAACGATACATTACAACAACTCTATGTACAGGGCTGGACTTAGGTGAAATGCAGCCCTAGGCACTGCCTACTGTTTTAGCCCCACCGCCAACACACACACATCCTCCAGTGCTCCCCTCGGTTTCTCTCCATCTTGGGCTCTCTACACCATAAACATTTCTTTTTTCTTCCATTTCTCACATTTTACCTTTCTCTTCAGTTTTTTTCAAGAAACCATTTCTTTATATATCCTCTGAAACCATTTCTTTATATATCCTCTGAAATGCTTTTCAAGTTTCATTTTTTCTTTTTACATAACCTTTTCATCCAATGATGGCTTGAACAGAAATTATGATTAAGGAAAGAAATCCAATGTTGCTGTTCAGCTTTAGTTTTCCTTGTATCCTTTCAACACACCTTTCCTAACCAAGAGAGCACAGAAATAACCAATTAGGAAAAAACTCAATTAAGTTTGGCGTCCCCAGAAGTCATAAGGGTTATATATGCTCTGGGATACATTTCAGAGCATTTCCCAACTATTTAAATAAAAATCACGAACAAGAAAAAGAGTTTCAGTCTTTATTTTTTTCTTTCAATGAAGACATAAGTTGTGCCCTAGGATTAATGTTCAAAGTTGACAAAACAGTAGCTTACAATAAACTAACAAGCTAGTTGTGAGGATACACAGGTCCTGTCTGAGAATACTGTCTGCCTCCCAAACCCTCAAATAAATAAATAAAGGTAGTCACTGCCTATCCATCCCTCTGATGTTAGACTGGGATGAAAGCAGAGGTTCAAATGGTAACAGTCATGTACTTCAAGTGACTGCTGAAATACATATACATGGCATGTCTCCTCACTACTCAACCATAACTTCCAAAGGCAGCCACCTGTATATGTGCCTGATGTGTGATTGTAAGGAAAGTGATAAAAATGACTGCAGTAATGTATTCTACTTTGTTGCTACTAGATAGTACATTGCTCGTAAAGAAGCTAAAGTAACTTTCTTTGTAACCTCTGAGATCTGTGAGAAAAATAAAGAAAACGATGATCACACAATCCCCACCACCCAAAATAACCTATAGAAACTTTCTGTACAGACACATATCTGAGCAGGGCTCATTTCAGAAAGGGTATGGTTGAGAGCACAGGCCAAACAGCTTTTATAGGTCTCCCTCACAGTCAAGGATGAGTAAGGGAGCCCCCCAGTATCCATTTATACAGTCTTGGGAGTGGGGGACCACCAGACTCCTAGAAGATCTAAGTGTCGGAATATTCTGTGATATATTTTATGCCTTACTTTTGAAATACAATTAAATGTTAGCTGCATTTTTTTACTGATACCCAGAAAAATAATGTGTGTCCCAGTCTTACTGGATATGTGCATTGATAAAACTCAGTGATATTTTACAAACACACACACAAGTCACAACAATACTAGTTTTGTACTTATCGGCAAATAGCAATACATTGTGCAACACTGGTACTACCACACTGGATCAGTGAATGTTGTTTGGCAGTCATCAAACAGCAGGGAAAATCACTTTTATTTACCTAATTGAGGACTAAATGAATACCTGTCACAGTCTCTGATTTTGCCTCATAATTTTGCTCTGTCCTTCGTAAAAAAAAAAAAATAAGTTTAATTTGCTGGTAAATCATTCAGATTTACAGTCAGTAAATCCAGACATCATAGTTTTATACTTCTTATTGTCCAAAGCATGCATGTTGATGCAAAATGTGTTATTCTAGTAACATTTTAAGCAAATTAGAATAATATTTAAAACATGTTCCTCATTTTGAGGCTTTATTCTGATATTACTTTTGGCACTGAGCAGAATTCTTTAGCAAAGACATATAGTATGGTGGGTTTTCTGATAGTATTTATAAAACTCCCTGAAATAAAAAAAACATCCCTGAAATTCAGAAGCATCACCTCCTCTTAAAAGTCCAAGGTTTGCACTCAGATCAGTCACTCAGGGCTGCATATCTCTTGCCTTACTCATGTTCATTAAGAGCTTAATCCTAACAGGGTCATATCACAGCTCTTTTCAGGTTAAAGAGTGTAATCAAAAATTAATACATTTTTTCTCCTCGTTTTTTTCCACAACCAACAGCAGCTCTTGTGGGGCCCCCACAGAGTCAAGGATGATTATGGCCCACCCCCCTCAGCCATGGGTATTGTAGGTACCTAAAGCTGGCTATGTTGTTAGTTTTAGTGGAGAGGATGTCTATCAGTAGGGTGTATCTTAGCCAGGGGCATTATGTCAGTGGTAAAATATTTAATGGAATTGAGAAGCCTGTTACATGACAAAACATTGTTACTAAAGATCTTCGAATTTTGAAGGAGATATACATAAGAGTTATTATTACCCACCTGGTGTATTAAATATGCAAGATTGCTGTACTAGCTTTTGTTGGTTTGACAATGTTACAAAATCCCAAGATAAGATAACTTGCTGTGGTTGGGGTCCCCCAGGATTAAGGGGGCCGTCAGCGACTGCAGGGTTAACTGGTGCCTAAAGCTGGCTGTGTGTGTAAACATAATGGCTGAGATGGATTATGCTACAGGAATAGGAGTATATTACTATATAAACAGGTATGAAAACATTAGAAGAGGCAACTGGGAATAGATGCAGGAAAGGATACCATGGGGAGAACATAGAGAAAAGATGTGAGACAGGCTTGCAGAGGAAAGAGGAGTGGAAAGGAGAGCAATTGTGAGAGATGCAAAGAAAACAGGAAGGTAGGATGAAAGAGATACAGTAAGTAAGTGAGGAAACGACAAGATGAGATAAAGGCACACATATATGCCACTCCAGTACTTCAACATTATTCAGGTTGCTAATCTTTTTCCAAAGAACATCCAGCTACACATGCCAATCACAAAAACCAACAGGGGCATGGCATACATGACATTATTTTCAGAAATACATTTCTGGAAGATCACCATCATCAAGAAAAAAATGTAAACTTTAATACAATGCAACTTCCCTTTTGGAGTCTGATACTTGAAGGGAATAAATCACGAGTGGCACAAACTATTCTTTCCATCTACCTTTCCATCCATCTGTCATATATCTTTACGCTTATGGATCAAACAACAAACAGTGCTCCCGCATCCCACAGCAGCTAGGAATTAATCTGATCTTTACATAACCCAAAACAACTTCTATTCTCAATTGCTAAGTTCTGTCTCATCAAAAATGTCAAAGCATCACTCCTTTAAATAATTAGCTTCTTTCCAACACCATTTGCCTACTGTATGACTCTGAGGAAGTCACTTAATCGGACAGCGCTCCTTGTTCACCCCTGAAAAGGAACACTTGCGTACAGCAAGCTTACCTGATTAACAACTGCATAAAATAAACAACAAACATAAAAATAAAAAACACACAAGAATAAAAATGTGCAGAGAATAATCCTATTCATTAACAGCCACCTTAAAAACCATATGCCTGCTCAATTGTTTAATACCCCCCCCAGAAAGTACAGTTGTGTACACTTACCATAAATGTAGATGTTCGAGTGTATTCACTGTTGCAGTCATCACACTTGGGCTATCCTGCCACGGGTAGCCCTCAGTCGGCCCAAATATCAGAAGCTTAGTATTTCTAGGTCGGTTGCTGTCACTTCAGTACTGATGTCAGGTCGTCAGTGGTATAAAAACAGGCAGCCAACGCCATTACATCAGTTTTTCTTGCCCCAAATGTCAGGAGCCCCCAAATAGGGAGCTAAGTTATGGTGGAAAAACACCACCAGTAAAAAGTAAATACCAATAGGCCTGTAAGGAGTGAGGAAGAGAGAGAGAGAGAGAGAGAGAGACAAGGGGGCTGGAGGGTGGGAAACCTGGACTGCAATAGTAAATACACTCGAACATCTACATTTATGGTAAGTGCACACAACTTTTCTATGTTCTTTGTGTTTCACTGTTGCAGTCATCACACTTGGGTTGATTCCCAAAGCTGAAGAATGGGTGGAGGCAGTCAAGAAGAGTTGGGGCTGGCTAGTATGCCCTGCAGGACTGCGGTTGCAAAACCCGCCCTGGATTTGGAAAAGATAGGCAGGTGGTAATGCTTGGTGAAGGTATGAACAGAACTCCAAGTTGCAGCTTCCAGAATGTCCCTAGTAGGGACTCCTCTGAGAAAGGCTGTAGAGGTTGAAGTTGCCCTAGTGGAATGTGTTCTGACCTCCTGAGGGGGTGGTTTCCTATGGTGCTTGTAACAGAAATGGATACAGTGTGCTATCCATTTAGAGATGGTTTGTTTTGATATGGCCTTGCCCTCTGCCCCTGGTGCAAAGCTGACAAGTAACTGGTCAGATTTCCTAAAGGGCTTAGTCCTATCAATGTAGAATCTGAGCTGTCTGTGCACATCTAAAGAGTGCAGGATCCTTTCCCCCTTATTTTGAGGCGTGGGAAAAAGGTGGGCAAATGGAGAGATTGGTTGAGAGCCACACTGGACACCACCTTAGGCATGAAAGTTGGGTTAGTCACGAGGGAGACCCTGTCAGCATGAAAAATGATGAAGGGTTCCACAGCCATAAGTGCTTGTAGCTCAGACACTCTTCTAGCTGAAGTGATGGCCTGAAGCAAATCTGTTTTCCAAGAGAGGAATTTTAAGTCTGCTGATGCTGTAGGCTCAAAGGGGGGTAGCATGAGCTTTTCTAACACAAAGTTTAGGTTCCAAGCAGGGGTAGGGGCTCTTCTTGGTGGCCTTAAGTTGTTAGCCCCTCTCAGGAACTGCTCGATGAGAGGGTGTGAGAAGAGAGGTGGCTCAGTGCTGTAATGAGCAGAGATGGCAGAGGCATGGATCTTAATGGATGAGAAGGATAGGCCCCTGTGGAGTAGGTCTGCTAGGTAATCCAGGATAAGAGGTAAGGAAGGCTGCGCTGGGTCATCTCCTTTAGTCTGGATCCAGGAACAATACCTTTTCCACTTGTCAGCATAGGATTTTCTAGTACTGGGTCGTCTGGCTTCACGTATGACATCCAGTACCTACTTGCTTAGGCTGGCCACTGGAGGAGAAGTCAAGGAATAAGCCAGGCTGCCAGGTTCAGGGTCTGCAATTGCAGATGCAAGAACTGTCCTTCCTGCGGAGTCATGAGAGTTGGGATCTGGGGGAGGTGCCATAGAAGCAATGGTGACAGACTGCGCAGTAGTGGGTACCAGTGTTGCCCTAGGTCTTTCCTCCCTTAAGTAATACTCTGGTAAGAACAAGTACAGGGGCATGCATAGATTGATAGGTTTGCCCACTGGAAGGATAGGGCATCCACTTTCCAGGCCTTGCTGAGAGGTTCCCTGGTGCAGAATTTGTTGAGCTGGTGGTTGTAGGGGGAGGCAAATAGGTCCACCTTTGGGGTACCCCATTTCTGGGTCACAAGGCTGAAGGTGTTGTGGTTTAATAGTCACTCGTGTGGGTCTAGGAGATTTCTGCTTAAGTTGTCTGCCAGAGAATTTTGGTTGCCTGGCAGGAATTGAGCTTGCAGGTGAATATGCATGGCTGAGGCCATGTTCCAAAGGGTCATGGGTAGCCTGCAGACTGGGTTCCCCCCTGCTTGTTGATGTACCACATCACTGTGGTGTTGTCGGTTTTGATTAGTAGAGACCCCAGAGAAAGTAGGGATCTGAAAGCTGTCAGAGCATGCTGAACAGCTAGCATCTCTTTTTGGCTGATGTGCAGATGAATTTGATTTGGGCTCCAGTGACCCTGAATGCACCTGCTGTCCAGATGTGCACCCCAGGCATAGTCTGATGCATCTGTGCTTAGGGTCTGGGCGGCGTGGGGTTGTGTAAAGGGAAGTCCCTTGTTGTGGTTGCATGCTGCTGCCCACCAAAGGAACTCTTTCCTAAGACAAGGTATCATAGGTATGATAGTTTCCAGGTCCTGAGAATGTTGGCACCAAAGACTTTTGAAGTACCATTGACGTTTCCTCATATGCAGTCTGGCATATGGAATTAGTAGAATGCAGAAGGCATGAACCCTAGAGCTTCCAGGATTTTCCTTGCGGATAACTGGGTTCTGGTGGCCATTTGAGAGAAGTAGCCTGTCAGATAGGCTTGTTTTTCTGGAGTAAGGAATGCCATCTGGGATGCTGTGTCCAAGCTTGCTCCCAGGAATACAATTTTTTGACTAGGGACTAGTTTGGATTTCTTTTCGTTGATAATGTACCCCAGGGAGGTTAGAAGGTCCTTTACAAATGTCAGGTGCTGCACAAGCTTTTCCTGACTGTCTGCTTGAATCAGGCAATCGTCCAAGTAGGGGTAAATTTGAATATTTTTCTGTCTGCAATAGGCAATGGCTGGAGCCAGGCATTTTGTGAAAACTCTGGAAGCAGTGGATAAGCCAAAGGGAAGTGCAAAGAACTGATAATGAATAAATCCTCCCCTGAAACATAGATATTTCCTGCAGGAATCCCTGACTGGGATGTGCAGATAGGCCTCCTTTAGGTCTAGGGTGGCTAACCAGGCATCTTTGGACAGCATAGGGAGAAGCTGCTGTAGGGTGAGCATTTTGAATTTTGGTACCAGCAGGAAGGTGTTTAGAATGGCTAGATTTATGACTGGGTGCCAGGTGCCCTCTTTTCTGGGTACCAGATATAGTCTGGAATAAAAACCTTGGCCTATCTGCTCTGCAGGAACAGGCTGAATTGCCTTTATGGAGAACAGGGTCTGAACTTGTTTTTGTGCCTCTGCCCACTGGTATGCAGGAAGGTCTGGGAACCCTTTTGGAGTTGGCAGCGTGTGGAAATAAAATTTGTATCCCTGGGATACTATGTTGAGGACCCATCGATCGTTGGTGATGGAGGTCCAGTTTTTTGCATGGTGGGCAAGTTTTCCTCCTAGGGGCAAGAGCAATTGGGCAGAGGTGAGTGGAGGAGTTGAGAAGTCATTGTAAATTCTTTCCCTAAGGGGGTGGCTTAGCACTCCCTGTTTTAGAAGTGGAGGTACTCCATTACTTAGATCTCTGCATACCCTGAGAAAGTAGTCTGGGGGGGGTCTGTTTCCCCTAGGTCTAGTTTGAGGTGGCCTTGAGGGGGCTGGAAAGGACCAATGTTTTGAGGGGCAATGCCTACTGAATCTTGGAGGCTGCACTTGCAAAAAATCTTTGACTGTCTGCATAGACTTAGCTTTTTCTTCCATCTTTTTTAAAACCTCTTCTGCTTTGGTGCCAAACAGATTATCCTTGTTCAGAGGTGAGTCCAATAATTTTGATTTTACATGGTCTGGCAAGGTCTGCTCCTTAAGCCAGGCATGCCTTCTAAGTACAGAACCTGTGACTGCTGCCCTGCAAGATGCTTCTAGGGTGTCAAACCCACATTGCAGGGTATGCTTGCTGACTTGGCTTGCAGAATGAATAAGCTCCTGTAATCCTTTATTTTCTGCACAGTCAGGGAAGGTAGATAACATTTGCTTAAGTTCCATAGTACATTGCTGGTATTTCAGCATGTGGAACTGACAATTTAATGCTCTAATGGCAAGAGTTGCAGAGGTGTGTACTTTTTTACCCAATCTGTCTAATGCTCGGGAATCCCTGTTCAAGGGGGTGGGATTCTTAGCTGTAGTTGCTTTTATTCCTTTAGGTCTTCGGGAAATGACCTCTTGGTCAGCAGTAGGATTTTTGAAAAGAAATTTGTGTGAGTCAGGGACTCTGTAGTACCGGTCAGGTTTCCTGGAAGCAGGGGGTAAAGTATTAGGAGTTAGACTGGATTCCATAAAGACATCATCCACAACATCCAGAACAGGAGGGATAGCTAAGGGTCTGTGCTGTGGTAAATCTAAAAATTCCCTGATTTTTGGACTGAGGATAATCCTGGCATTCCCAATGGGAATGCTCTCTCAAAGTATGTAGGGTTTCATCAAAAGAAAAATCCACTGGAGGGGAGGCATAAGGAATGGATTCCTCTGCATCTGAATCCTCATAAGCAGATAAGGGCATGTCTTCATAATCAGAAACCTCAAAGTCGGACTCCTGGTCAAATAAAGTTGCTGGGGACAAGTCTTTTTCTTTTAGCAGGGGAAGGCTGGCTTCCCCTAATCAGCATGATAAGGTCTTCCACCATTTTAAGCATCTGTGATTGTGGCAAGAATGCAGGCGCTTGAGTTAGGGTCGTCGGTTTTTTAGGCGTAGCTGGTACTCTTGGCCTTAGAAACTCAGTAGTTTTAGAAAGAACTGAAGATGCAAAAGAAGTCGTCGGTTTGTGTAGAATATCTGCAGTGCAAAGAACTTCCTCAGAAGCCGGTGCCTGCGCAGTGGCTCTGGACCCATCCAAGGTAGAGACATCCGCAGGTTCTGTAGTCAAAGAAGAGTCTTGCGGCATACCAGACCCCGAACAGGTCTCGGTAGAGGCCTCCAAATCCATTGAAGCGGACATCAGGGGCTGTGAAAGCGCCTCACTGAGTACCGGCGAACTGGCGACTAGCTTAACGGTAGCGCCGTCTGCAGTTTTGGACCTGTACCATCTTGTCTCTGTCTTTATCCTTAAGTTTTTTGGAAGATTGGTAGTCGGATGGCTTACCAAAGCCATTTCAGAATATGGAGATCAAGAACAAAAGTATTTAGCTACAAAAAGGGGCTGACAAATAGTTCAGGCACTGAACAAAGCACAAAAACGGCAGCATGGTACTTCGTGGTCTGGGCCTAAACAGGTGACGCAGTAAGAATGGAAATCTCGGTGTGGTATTTGCTTTCACACAGGCGAGACAATTGTTAACTTTTTCTGACATTGGTTAGAGCAAGAAAAAAGGATCCCCAATGGGGTACTTAGCTTTAGAAGACTTCAACTTCAATTTCAGAAACGAAAAGTCAGGTAGCGGCCGGCTGGCACTCATGTGAACTGCTTCTGCTTCAAGCTCCTCGGCAAGAAAGACTAAATGTAATGGCGTCGGCTGCCTGCTTTTATACCACTGACGACCTGACATCAATACTGAAGTGACAGCAACCGACGCAGAAATGCTAAGCCTCTGGTATACGGACCAACTGAGGGCTACCCCAGGCAAGATAACCTAAGTGTGATGACTGCAACAGTGAAACACGAAGAACATCTATCCTTTAGTATTCACCTTTTTCATAAAATGAATCCATTTTTTCAACCAGGAATCAGTTGCCTCTGTAAATAGATGACTCATTTAACAAAAATAAAATGCAAATACAGTTAAGGCTTTTACCCTTATGATTCATGTTATACTAGATATGACATATCAACTAACAACAACTAAATTAGCATGACTTATTGACATTGTCATATAAAAAAAAAAAAAGACAAACTGGCGATGATACGAGGTACCGCACCACCATGAAATAATTGTAAGCATGTATTATAAACCTATTGTTTAAATTCTAAAACATCGTCCTACGATCAACTATTTCAAAATACTTGCAACTTGCATCTTTGTTAATCTGAAACATGTTACTAATATTGTTTATTATAGTGACCTATTAGGGCATAAAAACACACTAAAACATGACTTATACTTGCAGTTCACTTTTATTAATAATATGAAAAATCTGTAACTCTGAGCAAAAACAAGCTGCAATATTTATTTTATATATTCCCCTGAACAATAATAGCTAAGCTTTGTATTTGTAAGTTATCCCTGATTAATTATATAAATAATATATTTCAGGCATAAAAACTAATATGTTTACTTCATGAATTCTCCTGAACAAGTAACTGTCAACTAATGAACCATAATGTACATGGCTATAATTCCAAGTTACCTTTATATACACACACACACATATATATATATATATATATATATATATATAAACATATATATATATATATATATATATATATATATATATATAAACATATATATCATTAAATTAGAGATGCATGAAGTTAAACCAAGCCTTTGTTCTGCAAATTTCCTTTAATAGATAACAAAGTTACATTCCCCATAATTAACTAACCTTCCACTGATTTACTAATTATAAAGGTAGCCCTAGGTCAATAAAAAAACTGTCTTTTAGCTTTTCCCAGTTAGGGGTCGCCACAGCGGAACTCCGGTCCACTAGTGATTGGCAGTAATTTTTTACGCTGTCAAGTTGCCAGCCCGGCACCTAACCTTCAAAGAAGGCACACCCACACATGCTCACACCTACCTACACGTCTTTAAATTCACTTGACTGCAGGGAGGACATGCAGACTCCGCACAGAAGGTGCTCCAGCCGAGAATCGAACCAGAGAACCTCTTGCTGTCCACAAAAAATACAATTATTTACTTTTTCTGACATCGGTTTGGAGCAAGAAAAAAGTTTCCTCAACGGGGTACTTAGGTTTATTGAAGACTTCGGATCTGAAACTCGAACACGAAAATCTCAGGAGTCAGCCGACCGGCACTTGCGAACTGCTTCTGCTTCGGGCACCGCGCGGCAAGAAAGACTGATGAAAATGGCGTTGGCTGCTTATTTTATACACCTGACGTCAGTGAAGGGGCGACAGCAACCGACGCAGGACACAAGCCTTTGGAATTCAGGCCGACTGAGGGCAACCTGCCAGCAGGATTACCCAAATGTAATGACTGCAACAGTGAAACACGAAGAACATCTGTCTTTTGGCTTTTCCCAGTTAGGGGTCGCTGCAGCGGAACTCTGGTCCACTAGTGATTGGCAGTGATTTTCTACGCTGTCAAGTTGCCAGCCCGGTGCCTAACCTTCAAAGAAGGCACACCCACACATGCTCACACCTACCTGCACGTCTTTAAATTCACTTGACCGCAGGAAGGACGTGCAGACTCCACACAGAAGGTGCTCCAGCCGAGAATCGAACCAGAGAACCTCTTGCTGTGAGGCGACAATGCTAACTGCTGCACCACGGCAGCCACAAGCCCTAGGTCAATAGAAATAAAATATAAACATAAATCTGCCATTTGTACTAGTTAAATGCCCTCAAAGACACTATGGTCTATTCCAAGATTTCTGCCTCAAAGAAATTAAAACAATGACCTTTCTCTATTAAGGTAGTAAAAATAAACTAATTACTGGAAAGGCTGTTCTAACCCAAATAAAGGATTTGGGTATTTTTATCAAAAATAACACTCCATCTTCTAGCTGTAGTCCACTGCTCTAGAAAATAAGACTAATACTTAGCAGTCTTTGTATGAAATCATAAAATTCAAAATAGAACAACATGAAATAACTATTTTAAATTTAAGAGCTACACTGATACAAAGTAAGAAAAAACAGGGCATAATTCTGCTCCCTAAAAAGTAAAGGAAATTTCCCTCTTAGTACTATATTACAATTGCCTGAAACACAATTCATTTAAGAAGAGGTGAACTGAAACAAAAAGATGAAAAGTTAGTAACAGTGGTCCAGTTAATAACAGTGGTCCAGGAAAGTAGACTACGTACATGCTGGATTGTATCATCCACTGAAAAGATGAGAGAAACCGATAAATGCAGGTTTTGTGAAAGAGTACTGGAAACAGTATTGTATCTTTTTTTCTGGATGAAATTCACATGGCAGAGGCCTACATACTGAAAGGAACTGTCATGTGACAAGACTGCTGCATTGGGGATTGTGCAAACACTGCAACAGTGAAGTAGCTAAGAAGCATTATAAAACAAGAAATACAAAGCGTTGTAGAGAATTATGAAGTGCATATCACATAGGACCACCTGTTACCAACAATTCAAAAGTAGATGCAAGAAAAACAAACAGCAGTCCATGAAAAAAGGCAAAAGTACCATTGATCACAGAAATTGCTACACCAGTGATTACAATATCTTACATACAGAGCGTCATAAAACATCAGGATTTGTAGGCAGGAACAGCAGCAATGTGGAAGAAAATTCCCAGACAGTTCCAATGGGTCTTATAAAAAAGAATGTAGAGCTATAATTAGATATGTTACTGATACATGTAACGCCATATGAATCACAGAAGGAGTCAATTCCGAGGGCACTGCGGGTGCTGTGATGAGCATGTTTGGATAACATTAGACTCAAACAATATGAACTTCATGAATTCTTATCATACCCTGACTTAAGAATGGGGTCCATTCCCATCATGGCATTAGAAACCCAACGGACTTTGAGAAAGTAAACCAAAAAAACAAAGTCGTGAGTAGCAATGTAGCAATTTACAGATGAAATTAGCAATGTTTACCTCACAGATTATTATAGGTTCATAGGTTCATACTAGGCTATCTGCCCTAGGGCATTTATAAGCCTAGCCAGAATGTGTTTGGCTTTCGCCACCCATTTTAAATTAATTTTGCTATGCCCTTTTTTTGAGGTTAGTATACTGTGCCTCTGTCCAACAGTGACACAGAAGTCATACCCGGGGTAAACCTATTATCTCCCATCCACTCATAAAGATTCCTCTTGAAGAGAGTCAATGAGGGACTCTGCCTAACCTGGACTGGGATTTTATTCCAGAGTGAAGGGTGCCTCTGGGTTATGAATCTGTCCCTCCAGCATGTCCTATTTATTTCAGTGCTGAGGTTCAAGTCTCTCGAGCGTGTAGCTCGATAGGATTTGGATTTTCTGAGGTGCAGCATGTCCATTAATTCCGGGTTGGACATGGCTTTATACATCAGGCACAGATCGCCTCTGAACAGGCGGTATGCCACTGAGTAGAGCTGGAGTTTCTTTAACCGGGCAGCATATGGCATCTGTTTGAGCCCTTTGATCCTCTTGGTGAGGTACTTTTGGGGTCTTTCCAGTTGCTGCAGGTGTCTGGTAAGGTACATCCCAAAAGGGGCATTGTACTCAATTATGGGCCTGATGAGGGATGAGTAAAGAGGCACGATGACCTCCCTGATCTAGATGTGAATCCCTTCATGATTAGGTGGGCTATATAAAATGTTTTTCTAACCACTTTGGCCACGTGGCTGTCAAATGAGAGATTGCTATCAACTTGGGTCCCCAGGTCCCTAATTACTTCTTCTGTACTTAATGGATTACCACCTCTGTGGTAATTTGTGGGCACTTTGTTTTTGCCAAAGGGGATGACTATACACTTTTTGGCATTTAGCTTGAGGCCATGGCTCTGGCACCAGTTGTCTGTTTCTATGAGGCCCTTTTGGAGGATGCTTGTGTCGGCTGGAGAGTCGATTATGGCGCCCAGTTTGCAGTCATCTGCGAACTTGGTCAGCCACAGTCCTTCCGTGATGGCCTGTGCCTCCGAGAAATATATACTGAACAAGAGAGGTCCCAGGACTGAGCCTTGTGGGATGCCACTTGTAACTGGTTTGGAGTCTGACATGGCTCCAGCAATTCTAACCATGTGGGTTCTGTCCTTGAGCCAGTTTGCAACCCATCTAGTGACATAGGGGTTTATATTTAAGCTGGTGAGCTTATCTATAATGCCCGAGTGGGGTATTGTATCGAAGGCTTTTGCGAGGTCCAGGTAGGCTGTGTGGACCACCTTCCCCTCGTCAATGGCCTTGGTGACTGTTTCAAAGAAATCAACCAGGTTTAAGAGGCAGGATCTGCCCTTAACAAAGCCGAACTGGGTAGGATCCAGTGTCTGTAGGTCCCCAATATCTTTATTTATGAGGTCCATGATTATCCTTTCCATAGCTTTGCAGACCAAGCTAGTCAGGCTTATGGGGCGATAGTTTCCAGGATATATCTATTATAGACTCAAATTAATAGTTAAATTAAACAAGAAGATAAGGCTAAAAGAAAGACCTTACTAGTAAATGAGTGCCAGAGAAAGAGGACGAGAGGAAGGTTTACACTGCTTTATGAAGATGCAGGATAAACTGGTGGATCTGGTTTTCTGGTGAATTATATCATCCTGAAAAGATCTCAATGGATCCCCTTCCTGATTTCTGAAATTGTAAATGAGCCACCTCAAAACATGTTGCTGTAATTTAAATCCTGGTAAACAAAATAGCAGGTTTTGAACAACTTTGGTAAGCTGAAAAAGTTTATAAGGCTTGAAGGAAAATAATTTTCTTTGATACTGATTTTTGCTCAGATGATTAGACGATGTGCTTGATTTCCTGAGGTCATAAGTAACTGTCACCTAAAAAAATTAAAAAATACTGACGTATACAGCACATCTAAGAAGGAATGAAACTGTTTTGCTGCCATATATGAGGCAAAGGGTACTGTTTGTTAATCTGAGTCTATAATGCTTTAGGGTAAAGACATGAGGCAGTGGATACTATTAATTTGAGTCTATAATAGGTTCATACTAGGCTATCTGCCCTAGGGCATTTATAAGCCTAGCCAGAGTGTGTTTGGCTTTCGCCACCCATTTTAAATGAATTTTGCTATGCCCTTTTTCGAGGTTAGTATACTGTGCCTCTGTCTAACAGTGACACAGAAGTGATACCCGGGGTAAACCTACGGTCTCCCATCCACTCATCAAGATTCCTCTTGAAGAGAGTCAATGAGGGACTCTGCCTAACCTGGACTGGGATTTTATTCCAGAGTGAAGGGAGCCTCTGGGTTATGAATCTGTCCCTCCAGCATGTCCTATTTACTTCAGTGCTGAGGTTCAAGTCTCCCGAGCGCATAGCTCGATGGGATTTTATTCCAGAGTGAAGGGAGCCTCTGGGTTATGAATCTGTCCCTCCAGCATGTCCTATTTACTTCAGTGCTGAGGTTCAAGTCTCCCGAGCGCATAGCTCGATGGGATTTGGATTTTCTGAGATGCAGCTTTTCCATTAATTCCGGGTTGGACATGGCTTTATACGTCAGGCACAGATCGTCTCTGAGCAGGCAGTATGCCACTGAGTAGAACTGGAGTTTCTTTAACCGGGCAGCATATGGCATCTGTTTGAGCCCTTTGATCCTCTTGGTGAGGTACTTTTGGGGTCTTTCCAGTTGTTGCACGTGTCTGGTAAGGTACATCCCAAAAGGGGCATTGTACTCTATTATGGGCCTGATGAGGGATGAGTAAAGAGGCACGATGACCTCCCCTTATCTAGATGTGAATCCCTTCATGATTAGGTGGGCTATATAAAATGTTTTTCTAACCACTTTGGCCACGTGGTTTTCAAATGAGAAATTGCTATCAACTTGGGTCCCCAGGTCCCTAATTACTTCTTCCATACTTAATGGATTACCACCTATGTGGTAATTTGTGGGCACTTTGTTTTTGCCAAAGGGGATGACTATACACTTTTTGGTGTTTAGCTTGAGGCCATGGCTCTGGCACCAGTTGTCTGTTTCTTTTTTTTTTCAAAAAACTTTTTATTGAATTTTTAACAAAACAAAACTAAATCAACAACAACAAAATTAGAATACATGTGAAAAATGAAACATTCAGAGATATTTATGAAGATACAATTTGTAAAATGAATGTTTTGTCACAATGCATTTTGAGAATATACATTTAACTATTTACATTATATACAAATGTTAACCAAAGAATGTATCTAGGTAAGTATTAATCTAAAATAAAAATAAGTATAAAAATATAAATGAGACTGAGGTCTACAAATCCCAAAAAAAAAGTGGCCATCTATACGCTATTAATAATATGTAACACCTTTTCTATAGCTTTGTTAATAAATGTTAACTTCTTGGGACTTTGCACTATCATTTTCTGCACTGATGTATGTGTGGACCAAAATCTTAACATTATTCCAGTACAATCTAGTACGACCCAACCAATTTTGAGAGATATATAATTTCATAAGTGAACATATGTATATTAACACATGCATATCCAATTTAGAGAGATAAGTATTTGGTAAGTGTAGTAGTGCAGTTTCCCAAGATAAGGTAGATTTATGATATCCCATTTTTTGTAAACGAACTTTTAGGGATGTCCAAAGTTTGTGTGAATGATGACAAGACCAAAAATGTGTAAAAGATCTGCATTAGGATGTGAACAACAAGAACATGAGGATTTATTAGAATCAAATTTATTAAGTTTAGAAGGAGTAAAATATGCGTTATTGTTAATCATTAGTTGAGTGTAGAAGAGTTTTTTGAAGGGTGAGTATTCTAATGTAATTTTGATAGCTGAGAGTTTCAGATTTATAGATATGTGAGAGTTGTATTTGTCCCAATAAGTGGAAAAGAGACACACTGCATTATGAATTATTTGATTTATAAGATTATAAGATTTAGATAACATTTTCTCTGGTAGCATGAGGACTTTTAAAAACACTTTATAATTATTAATATCTGTGCTATCTACAATGATGTGTATAAATTTAGCATTAATAACATCTCTCAATTGACGTAGAATGGTTAGATAATTAATATTAACTTTGAGAGTTTTAATATTTGAGAGAGTTTCATTCTTGTATTGTATCAGATCCCACACAGTAAGATCCTTAATCAGAGGAAAATTTGAAAGATTAAAAGAAATACTATCTAAACTAATATTAGGATTTAGATGGAGAGGTTGCATTAATTGAAATGTATTTTCTAAATTTACAAGTTTTAACAGTTCTTGAAAAGCAATAATTTTTTGTTTTAGAGAATTAGGAATTTTTAACTTATTCATGACACCTAATGAAAGGAAAGGAAGAGCTAGAGGATTGATGTTTTTAGTTAAAATATATTGATACCATAATTTTGTCCAAATAGGATATTGACTATATTTCTCAGTCTTTATATTTAAGATAGTTAATAATTTATTGGCCGAGATAATCAAATAATAAAGATTAAAATTGGGAAGACCAAGTCCTCCCCTATTTTTAGGTGAGATTAGCTTGATGTAAGAAATTCTTACTGATTTAGGAAACCATAAGAAGTTAGCCAAAGTTTTATTAATTTTTGAGAAAAAGGATTTTGGAATCAGCTGATCCACAGCATTGAATTGAAATAACAATCTGGGAAGAATATTCATTTTTATTATAGCTGCTTTTGATAAAAGTGATAGATTTAGCAGTTTCCATCTATTCAAGTCAAGTATAATCAATGACCACATTTTAGCTAGATTGTTTTGAAATGTGGAGAGACCATTATGGTTTATATGAATACCTAGATATTTGAAATTTTGAACTATCCGGAAAGTGAGGTCAGGAAATAAATATGACTTGTGAGCAAGTGGATTTATGGGAAGAATATGTGTTTTTTGAGTGTTAATCTGATATCCAGAGACCTTTGAGAATTTTTCAATGGAGCCAATTAGTTTAGAAAAATCTGAGCTGGGTGTTTGAAAATATAATATAAGATCATCTGCAAGGACAAACAAACTTTAGTGTTAAAAATCCTAGGAATATTATGGAAGGTATTTTGTGTTATATATAATAGTAGAGGTTCTATATATAAATTAAATAGGAAAGGAGATAATGGGCAACCTTGCTTTGTGCCATTAATGATCTTTATATTTTTGGATATTTTCCTATTGATGTAAAGAAAAGTATAAGAGTTTTTATATAGTATTTTAATAGTATCTATATAAGTAGATGGTATATTGAAACAAGACATAATGTGAAACAAAAAGTCCCAATTAACCCTATCAAAGCCTTAGCGTCAAGAATTAATGCATACATAGGATTTGAATTATTTTTGGTAAAATGGATAAGAGCATCAGTTGTCAAGGTATTATCCCATGAATGTCTATGTGACATAAAGCCCGCTTGTTCCGTAGAAATTAAAGATGATAAAACATTTTTTAATCTGTAAGCAAGTAAAGAAGCTAAAATTTTAATATCAATGTTAATCAAGGAAATAGGCCTATAATTATTAGGATCAGTTTTTTCTTTGTCTCTTTTCAGAATTAAAATGGTTTTTGAGGTATTCCAATACAAATCAGATATACCATGAATCATTATATAATTAAAAATTTCAAAGAGAAGAGGTGAAAGTTCAGATGAGTAAATTTTAAAAAATTCGGGTGTGAAGCCATCTGGTCCCGGTGATTTACTAGTCTTAAGTCTACTAATAGCTTCCGATATTTCTTTAACAGTCAGTGTGGCAGAGAGTGTATTTTTTTGTCGATCATTTAATCTAGGAAATTTGATAGAAGAAGTTCACTATCTGTTGTTTATCCCTAGAATTGTTTTCCTTTGAGTATATCTCTGAGAGCAATGATGTAAAAAGCTGTAAAATTTCATGATCAGTGTTGTAAGTCTTGTTATTATATTTTAGTGACGAAATTCTAGGAAGAGATTAGTTACCTTTTATTATTCTGGCTAATACTTTAGAAGGAACCTGTGCCCATTCGGAGTATGTAGCTAATAACCTTTGCTCTGAAATGGTAAGGTTATGTTGATGTAGAAGTAATAATTCTTTTTGGGAATTCAATAATATTTCATATGTAGAGGAATCGGGGCATGTTCTATATTGATTTTCCAAATTTTGAATTTTTAATTTTAACTGTAATTCTTTATTTTTGTATTGTTTTTAAAATATGATGCTTTGTTAATTAATATACCTCTAAGAGTTGCCTTGCATGCTGCCCATTGTATATCTAAAGGGATATCTGTTTTGTCTAGATTAAGATATGTTTCTTTTATTGTTTCAGTTATTAATTTATGTGTGTTTTCATTTGAAAGTAAATTATTATTCAATGTCCAACTATTATATGAGAACAATTTTGGTGCATGTGAGTCCAAACTAATTCCAAGAGATATTCTGGAGTGATCAGAAAAATATCTAGGTTCTAGAGAGTAATTAATCTTCTTATGAGTAAGACGGTTAGAAATAAGAAAGAAATCTAATCTTGACCATGATTTATAACAATTTGAATAATATGTGAAAAAGTCTTTTTTATCATATTGTGTTATGAGAGAGATAGGGTCTGTAAGGTTTAAATCTATTATAATTTCTTCCAAAGCAATGGATGCTTGAAAGTTGTAGGAGGAAGATCTACTAGTACGATCAGTTTCAGGATTAATGATAGCATTCCAATCCCCTCCCAGAACTAAATAATGATCTTTGTAAGAGGATAAAATATTATATATTTGTATAAAGAAAATATGTTGTTGTTCACAAGGGCCATAAAGATTAAAAAGTATAACTGGCTTGTCAATGTTGTGAAAACTGGAGATAATGTAACACCATCTTCCATTCACATCATGTTTCACATCTGAAATAGTTCCCTGAAATGTGTTTTTAATTATAATGGCTACCGCTTGATTTTGTGCTATTACCAGTTGCAACTATCATTTTAATCCATTTCTTGTTTTTTCCTTATCGAAATCTTCTTTAGATAGGTGTGTCTCTTGTAAAAAGCAAATATTAGCCTTTGATTTGAATAACAAATGAAATAGTAGGGATCTCTTTTTTTTATTTTGCAATCCTCTCACATTCCATGAGTCAATATTTAGTGTCATCATATTAATTAAAGATAGATATATTATATAATTAAGATTTGACAAAATGTAATATTAATTTTAGACCTCAGTATCTTATACCTGTTATATTGAATCATAATGTCTCCCTAAAAAAGTTGTTTTAAAGATTCTATAAAATTTCTTCCCAAGTACCCCAGTGCCTAACCACCCGAACCCCTACAAGAGAAGAAAAATAAAATGAATTATATAAGTGAATTTGGTTAACATTTTCAATATCAATTGCAATGTATGAACATAATAAACTTTGTATATTTGCTTAACTAAACAAAAAAACCTTATTATAATATCAAACATATTTACATATATAACTGAAATCAAGATGTCCAACATGCACAATCCCTACTCACTTATTCCTTGTATAAGCTCCAATTTTGAATAGAATATATAGCAAATTAAAGAAATTCCTCAACATTATATTTCAGATATTAATGAATCAGATTTATGTATTTATTACTACATAAGAAAAGCATAAGGAAAAATAGGTTTGATGTTACCCCATATATATAATGCTTGCTGAACTAACTGATATTGATTGTGTCAAAGATAAATTACTGTTATAACCAAGTATAGGATAGACATATATATAGCATAAATAAAATGCATTGAAATCAAACAAATATTTAAACAGTAAAAACATTGTGATTCATTCTGATGATATTTGTGAACAGCAATAACCATAATGACTAACTCATAGTACAAACATATGAAATTTAGTTTTGAAAAAACATTCATGACTGTACTCCTTAAGCCCCTTTCAACTTTCATCCCTAGAAATGAATGCATTATTATAAAATTATATAGTTAAGAGATATTTCTTAAAATTAAATAAAACAGTAAACTGTTAATATATGCTCTCTGTCATTCTTCTGTATGTCCCCTTAAAGTAGTTTAAACAGAACAATTACCCTTTAGCGTATACATATATCTATCTGTGTCTGTTGTTTTGAGGTGTATGTCTTCGTTTAGACTTGCCATTCCATAACTATAATTCACTTAGTACAGTATAATTTTTGTATGATTTCTTATATACATTCCATATAATAGCTATATATAAAGCTTTTCTCCCAGTGCAATCGCTAAAGGTGAGATCTAACCCAGTCAGACTTTCCTGATTAACAAATGTAAAATAGGTAAAGTAAATATGTCTGAATACCATTTATGATTTCCTTGTTACTGGGTATTTGGATTGTATGTTTTATATGCATTCAAAAACCTGCACACTTAATACATATTTCTTTCAAGGAGTTTCCCTTCAACAAATATTGTCTCCCTCCTTTTGGGAAGCAGTGTCAAAGTAATGAGAAGCACACACATTTAACTGACGTAACATAAAGATAAATATCTTTATGACTGTTGTAATGTGCAATTTTGTTTGCATGTTTCTGTTTTAACAGGGGATATTCCCTCAAAATAACTCTTCTAAGTCATAGCATTTATAAGTATTAACATCACAAATTATGTTTGCTATATAATTGCCTCAAGGAAATATTGGAAAGCCTTATGACTGTAATAATTAGAGCACATCCCTTCTCCATGAACCACCTTTGTATTGAGAGCAAGTACCATCTGATATAGGCAACACAGATGACATTTTAATTAGTCAATATGAGAAATGTATCAGACATTTTCCTGAAGTTCAAGCTGTATCTTTTCAAAGGTGATCTGAAATCTCACAGCCGTATTATTACTATGTTTCAATGAATATGGTTGTGTAATGAATAACCTGGGGTGACAAATATCTTGTGAGACTGGTGCATTTATGGCCATACCCATCATTCAGTATCCAAGCCAACAATGTCCCTCTGCAGAATGATCTGGTTCAGATTTCTCTGCATGGAACAGCATCCTCACTAGCGCACCAGTCATTTGAACTCTGGGTTTCAGGACATCCAGCACACCTTGTCTTAAGGAAAATGACAAGACTGAATCCTGTATCATTCTCCGATAACCCCTACAATGATGTCTAAAGATATTCCCCCCTCAGGTCCTGTATAAAGGCCCCTCATTTCTCTTATACACCCGAGAATCACACCATTCACCTTGCAAGATTCTGTCTATACAGCTCAACAAAGCCACTAGGATATGACTACCTTGCACATCCCCAACTCACTCTCTTCAAATTTGTCATGAAGTGTTCCATTAATTTATTTAATTAGTGGCTTATCGCACTAACATAAACAGTCTACACCAGACCCTCTTGTTTTGATGAGACCCAATCAGCTGGTCCCAAAGCCGCGATCAATACCCGACCAACTGTCAACAGATGCAGGACCTTCCCCTCCGAACTTCCATCTGTACATGAATGCGTTTTATTTCTGGAACACTGTGCACCCACTGTGCTTTCCGTTATAAGGCCCCAGAATATGTTATAAATTTCAGATTATACAAAATGTGTTAGCTATATAGGTGGCGAATTGCTCTCTGAAGCGATTCAACCAAAGGGACAACAGAAACAAGTGAAATATTCAGTGTACGTGAATTAGTGCATTTTTCACTTCAAAAGCTATCTCTACCTTAACACTGCGAGTCTCCGCTACAGTGGTGTCGTCACCCTCGTATCTTCATGAAGGTGCGTGGCTTAGAGCTAACATCTGTTGATGAGGTAAATAGAAGATTTTCTCTCAGATTAGTCTCGAGAGTCTTAATAACTCCCTCCAAAATGTTTATGACTAAACTAAGGCACTGTAGATGCTTAAACTAAGAAAAAAGAAAAACATGCGCTATTTGGGAAAAACACAAATAGAAAATATTTACAATGCTAAATCAACTTTAAATGCCTGCATCTTGCTTGTGAAAAAAAAAAGCATACAGGCACATAACAAATTAGCGTTTTTCCCTTTTTCTTCAAGTAAAAAAAAGAAATATATTTGTGTTTATATATTTAGGCACTGTACATATTCTTGACAGAAGCAAATATTAGTGGATTTATATCTCTTATTTTCTGTAATAGCCTAACATTTATGAAAAAATTGTCATAGTAGCATTTAACATGTTGTAATTAAACTATACATAAAAACTGAATCTCAGACAGTGAGAGAACCACAAGACTTATTTAAGGTCTGAAAGCTGAGTTTAAATTTCTGACTTCACCATAAAGAAAGCAAAAACACTTCCTGTTTTCTAAAGAGAAAAAGGAATGAATAAACATATTTGTGTATATATAAACATTCTAAGTACCCTTAATAGGAATATATTTCACAATAAAATAAACTTATTAACTGTATGTAAATATCCTGTATAAGAAGAAACTATATATATATATTTTCAACACATCTGTACCCAAACAGATATATAAAATGTTAGGAAATTGAATCCGGAAGCTTTTTGAATGCTTTAAAAAAAACATCTTTTGCTCCCTTAGGATCAGAACAAATAAACTTTTTTTCATTAAATGTAAAAGACAAAGTGTTTGGATAAGACATGCGAAATCTTATCCCTCTTTTGATTAATTCTGCACAATAGGGAGAAAGCTTTTGCCTGTTTAGTTTTATTTGAGGAGGAAAATCCTGTGAGAATGATAACTTATGCGATTTCCATACAAACTGTTTTTACTTTTAGCTGCTTGCAAGATTTGAAAAGCGTCTTGAAAATTTAACAATTTTGTATATATTATCCTTGGTGAAGAAGCATCTTGACTTGCACGTAGAGCTCTGTGTGCTCTCTCAACAGTTATGTTTTTTGAGGATGTTTCACAGTTTAGTAATGCTTCAAAATACACTTGGACACAGACAACAGGTTATTATTATCAAAAGATTCTGGCAGACCACGAATAATAATGTTGTTTCTGCGGCTCCTGGCTTCTAAGTCTATCAATTTAGATTGTATTTCAGAAATAGTCTTATCTTTGGATTTTAAATCGCTTTCCAATGACTCAATTTTTATCTCCAAAGCTGAGTTACTGTTTTCAATAGTACTCATTCTGTCATTTATTTGTTTTAATGTGTCACCAAAGTCAGTAAATTTTTCTGAAAAATTCTGAATGGCACTATGTATAGGCTTTAATGCTAGCTTTAGCTCATCTAAATAAAAGTTTGAGTCATTTAATTCTTTGTTACTTACTTTGGCTGGTTCAGAAGAATTTTGGATGTTCTCAATCTTTTGGAGGTGTTATCTTTTCAGGTGAGTGAACTGAAGAGAATTTGGCCTTCGTGGCCTGAGCATCCATAGACTCGATTTAGTAGCCATGCCCAGAGGTTAGATGTTGTAACCAGGGTGACAAGTACCAAGAGGATTCTGAAGCAGCAGGTGCCCAAGTCAGATATCTCCACAAACTGTTCTGAGGTAAAATGTGTCTCAAAATAAAAATTCCAAAGACAAAAACATTCCAAATATATGTAGAAAGCTTTGTATAATCCTTTTATGGAAAAAACTGAGGAAAAATATTAATCCCAAGTTGTAAAAAAATAAAGGTGATTCTAGTCTGTGAGGAGCTCAAAGAATAGGGACTAGTCTAGTTGGCAGCCATCTTGGAAAACCAGTTGTCTGTTTCTATGAGGCCCTTTTGTAGGATGCTCGTGTCGGCTGGAGAGTCGATTATGGCACCTAGTTTGCAGTCATCTGTGAACTTGGTCAGCCACAGTCCTTCTGTGTTGGCCTGTACCTCCGAGAAATATATACCGAACAAGAGAGGTCCCAGGACTGAGCCTTGTGGGATGCCACTTGTAACTGGTTTGGAGTCTGACATGGCTCCAGCAATTCTAACGATGTGGGTTCTGTCCTTGAGCCAGTTTGCAACCCATCTAGTGACATAGGGGTTTATATTTAAGCTGGTGAGCTTATCTATAATGCCCGAGTGTGGTACTGTATCGAAGGCTTTTGCGAGGTCCAGGTAGGCTGTGTGGACCACCTTCCCCTCGTCAATGGCCTTGGTGACTGTTTCAAAGAAATCGACCAGGTTTAAGAGGCAGGATCTGCCCTTAAAGCCGAACTGGGTAGGATCCAGTGTCTGTAGGTCCCCAGTATCTTTATTTATGAGGTCCATGATGATCCTTTCCATAGCTTTGCAGACCAAGCTAGTCAGGCTTATGGGCGATAGTTTCCAGGATCCGTTGAGGCACCACCTTTGTGGAGAGGGACCACTGTTGCTGTATGCCACTCTTTGGGTACATATCCTGTAGTAAGGCTGAGATTGAACAGTAGTTTTATGTTTGGGTTTAGCTCTTCTTGGAGTTCATGTAGGACGCAGCCCAGGACACTGTCTGGTCCCATTGATGCTGTGTTTTTTGCTTTGGAGAGGGCGGCTCTTACCTGAGCATCTGAGATGTCAGGGGGGCAGCACTCTGCTGGGATAGATATTTGCCCTTTTGGTGGGGGGGGGGAGGGGGAGAAGTTTGCGCTGAACCTGTCAGCTAGGATGTTGGCAATGTCTGTGGGTTTGGTGTATTTTTTATCATTTTGGACTAATAATGAGCATATCTGGGAATTCCCACCCAGGTTCCTAACATAACTAAAGAAAGCTTTGTGATTATCCTTAGTGTCCTGTGCAATTTTTCTCTTGAAGCTGGCCTTAGACAATTTTATGAGTGCCCGTAGTTTTTTGCTAATACTGATCAGAGATGCCTTCCCTTTTTGGGATTTTGCTCTATCATGTAGTAGATTCCTGCTTCTATTGTATAGTTTATTTATGGCTGGGGTCCACCAGACAGGACGCCTGCCTTTGGAGGATTGGGTCTTGGTTTTATTTGGGATTGCATGATCTATGCATTCCTGAAGGTGTTCATAGAATGCGTTTATAAAGGATTCTGTGGTCTGGGCCGTATTTTCCACAGGCCCGGGGGCTTTGAAGGATTCCACCTCGGTTTTGAGGAGTGTGAAATTTGCTTTAGAGAAGTTTTTCACTGTGGTTTTCTGGGCAGGGAGTGGGGTCGGGATGTGAATATCCAGTGAGATTAGTTTATGGTCTGATCTTACCAGTGAGGGATACACTTCTGGTCTGGAGCATAGAGCCCCCATGTTGGTGATGATCAGGTCCAGTATGTTTTCCCCTCTTGTCGGAGTGGTAACAAGTTGTTCCATAGCATTTGAGTTTATAAATTCTAGGAACCTTTGGGCTAGGGTGTTGGAGCTAGAGTAATGCTCCCAGTCTATGTTTGGGTAGTTGAAGTCGCCGAATATAATGGTGTGAGAGACCTTCATATTTTCCAGTGTTCTCAGGAAGGCCGAGTGGGGTTCCTGGGTTTGGAGGGTGGTCTGTAGCAGGCTATAAACTGGAAGGCAGTTTTACCCACTGTTAGTTGCACATGGATAGTCTCTGATGCTTTGTGCTGTGCCACCAATCTGGAGGTGTGGGTATCTTTGACGAATATTGATACTCCCCCTCCTTTTGTGGTTCGGTCCAAGTCTTGGTGCCGAAAAGCATGGTATGAGGTATAACCTGGTAGTGCTGGGGTGCTCTCGGGAGCCTTGAACCAGGTTTCTGTTACTGCATAGATATCGATGTTCTTCATGCTATGGAGAGTTTCGAGTGCGTGCATCTTGAGGTTTAGACTTCTGGCGTTGAGTAGCATTACTCTTAGTTTCTTATCCCTTGTGATACCTATGGAGGTGGGTTTGTGTTTTGAGCCTTGCCTAAAAAAGGCACTATGGGGGTGGCAAGAGCCTTTGCCAATATCCAAATGCCCAAGGGTGACAGGTGCAAGCCATCCCTAGCGAAGCATCGTGGCTTGTCGAGCATGTCATCCCAGGCTGACAGGCATTGGATCCCCTTTGAATGACACCAATACTTAAGCCAATTGTTAAAATTGATCATCTTGTCTTCATATTGTGGCATCATTCTTGGTGAGGGTAAGATGCTACTCAAGGTCAGGGTCATACCGGCCTGGGCTACATGCTCAGAGAGCTCCTCTATGTCTCTTTTCATGTAGTCCAGGGAGGTACGTCTCAGGTCATTCACACCAGCATGGACAATGACTGAGTCATATTTGTACTTGCCTTGGAGTGACCTGAGTGCTTGTGTTATGTGGCGGATCCTAGCGCCCGACAGGTAGCTCACCGTGACTTTCTCCTTGTTCAGCCTGGTGAGCGGGATGTCAGTGTGCCTGACGATAGAGTCACCTATTACAAGTGTATCAGGTGTGTTGTTCAGCCTTAAGGGCTGTGACTGTTTGGCACACTGGCTTTGTGAGCTATGTGTTGCACATGTTTTGTTTTGGGGTAGCGGTTGCTTGGGTGTCTGCTTTGGAGGTCTCTGCTGCTTAGGCAGATTTTTATTTAGAGCCTCCAAATATGTTTTTGTGTGTTTATGTGTTTGGTTTGCTGTCTTGGTAGGTCTATGTAAGACTGGAATTGTAGTGAGTGTGGTTTCCTTCTCCTCCTGACTGGTTACGCCAGTACTGAGTTGAGAGAGCTTAGCCTCCAGTTTGGCTATATGGTTGCATCTCTCACATGTGTTGGAATTTGATGGGAGGAGGAGAGGGTTGTCTGTGTACATGAGGCAGTTGTAACATTGCCTCAAGATTCCCAGATTCACCAGCTGGACCGGAGAGGAGATTGACAACTGACCTTTGGACATGCTAGAATAGTATTGGGAATTCCTTTATAATTAAAAAAAGGGCCAATGGGGAACAAGGTACTCAAGGGGAGTTTGTGAGGGCGTAGTGCTTTTAATTATTTAGTGCTGACTTATATAATTGCTTTAGTGAACAAGTGCCAGGCTTTAGAGTAGGAATAGGGTGTTTATTATGAGAACTTGATCAGTTCTAAGGGAAAAAGTGAAGAGCAGACTTTGTGGAGCCGAGAATCGTTTAAACCCAATTAAGCGGAGCTGCCCGATGCTGTGCTATGCGCAAAATCGCACAAAGCCACGCCAAAGCGGGTTTTATACAGGGGGTCTTGAAAGAGCTAGAAATTGGCCCAAAATGGCCAATAGACTACCAGATTCTTGTGCTGGGAACACTCCTCCAGGGACAGATAGGCTGCTCTAAGCTCCCCACTGCCACTGGTGAACAAAGAAGCCTCCCTTTATCCAAGAAAGGAAATGGGCAACACAGGAACTTTCCAAAAGTCCAGAATACAGCAAAGCCTGTATTTGGACTACTCTAGGTCAGGAAAGATGGGAAACAAGGATAATTTTTTTTTTTTTTTTGCAACAAACAGCAGGAAAATGCAATAAATATGTAACACAGGCTAGCGCACTTGAGTGTGTAGCCTCAACAGGTAAATGCAACAAACAGGACAAACTTTAAAAGTGCAGGTGCAAAAACAACTTTAAACAGTTTAAAACAGTTCAAGAAGCAGAAATACTTGCAGTTTAGCTAGATCGGACAGTCGCCCAGGTAGTAGCAGGAAAAAAAACACTTCTATCAGGTTAGCAGTCGCTCTTTTAGCCTCTCCGCTGCTAGCACCACTCTAATGCTTTAGGGTGGAGACACGAGGCAATTGATACTGTTAGTTGGGTCTATATTGGATGCTCGAACTTTCAAAAGTTTGAGTGTCATATGGTTGACACCATATGATCTAACATTTGAAAGTTCGAACGTTTTAATGGAGATCTCCGTACAGAGCAGAATGGGAAGATTTCCCTTTTCTGCACTGTAGTGTGATCTCAGAGTTGGTATATTTAAAGAGTGGGGAGTGTTGGGAGTGCACCACCACATTGGGGGGTACAGTGGGGCTTGCCTCCCTGCTTAAAACGTTCAAGTAGGTTATTTGTGTAGGTTTTTTTTGGGATGTTCGAACTTTTAAAAGTTCAATCATATGGTGTCGACCATATGACACAAACTTTTAAACGTTTGATCATCCAATATAGACCCCCTGTTTGTTAATTTGAGTCTGAAATGGGTTGTGGTAGAGACATGAGGAAATGGATATGGTTTGTTAATGAGAGTCTCAAATGGATTGGGGTGCAGGTGAGAGGTAACACCCCTCTCCAAGTTATTGCCAGTTATAGGACCCCCTCCACAAACCAGGATACCCACACTGCATACTTGGATCAACTTTAATCACTCAAGATACAAGCAAACATGCTGGTTTTAGTGACTTAAACTACACATCCATAGAGTGGGCAAATTATGTATACTAACACACTTGCCCAAAGGTTCTTGGACTCCATCGACTCCAATGCCCTGACCAGTTGGTTGACACCCATATAAGGGGCCCAAACATTCTGGATCTGGTACTCACTAGCATGTCTGATTGTTGCACCACCCCAAGTGTGCAGCCCTCCCTTGAGAGGTCTGATCATAAATCAGTCTCATTAGAAGTAACATCATCATCTGACCCTCTCATTAGCAGAAACTAGACTAAAAAACTTCTCCAAAGTCAATTACAACCTAATATGTGATGGAATTAACAGCTTCATAGCCCTTGCCCTCACTGCTGGCATGGACACCTATGCTGGGATTTATACCAATGCCTAGTATAAGCATCTGTACAAATGTATTGACTCAGCCGTACCACACAGAATCAAAATAAGACTCTCAAGAAAGAACAAACCTGCCTGGTGGACATCCACCATTAACAGGTTGTACAATAACAGACAGAAATTGCTGTCCAAGAGCAGGAAGAAACGGTCTCTAAAATGGAAGCATTTCCTTCTTGGCTTAAACAAGCAAATTAGATACCTCAAAAGGCATTCTAAAGCTAACTCTGAATCCAAAGTAGTCTGCTTCAATACGGATAACCATAAGGCCTTCTTTAGCTATGTAAAAAACCTTAAAAAAGGAAAATCTCAGATCTGCGCATAACTGATTGTTAATGGCACCACATATACTGAATCCGCAGAAACAGCCAACCTGCTAGCTGACAGGTTCAGTGAAAACTTCTACCCCCTATCCCTGCCACATATCCCTCAAAGCATCCCTACCACCTGCCCTCCACCTAGTATCTCCAAGAAGCAGGTCATAAATGCACTCTCCAAAGCCAAAAACACAGCCTCTATGGGACCTGATAACATCCCAGGCTGCATTCTAAATAGATTAAAACAGGAAAAACTGTGTATTCTTTTTAACCACAGTCTAAGCACTGGTTTTGTACCTGCAGAACAGAAAACAGCAACTGTCATCCTGTTACATAAAGGAGGTGCCTCCACTGACCCTGGAAACTATAGAGCCATAAGCCTGACCAGACTAATTTGCAAGGCTATGGAAAGTATAATCATGGACCTTATCAACAAAGATATAGGAGACCTCCAAACGCTCAACCCAACCCAGTTTGGCTAAGGACGATCCTGCCTCTTGAACTTGGTGGACTTTGAGACAATCACCAAAGCCCTGGACGAAGGCAAATCCATGCATATGGCCTACCTGGGCCTGGCCAAGGCCTTTGACACTATTCCCCTCAGGCATCATTGATAAACTCACCCAGCTGGAGATAAACCCGTATATCATCAGGTAGGTTACAAACTGGCTCACCAAGAGAGAGCACACAATCAAAATAAGTCATAGGATCATAGAAAGCTACTAGGCTAATGGCCCCAAGGCCCTTACAAGCCTAGCCAAGTTCTACCCTTATTTCCATGATCAGCACATACTACCCCTTTCCCAGAGGGACACAAGTGGAAACCCTGGGTAAATTTATGGTTACCCATCTAATCGTCCCAACTGCGTTTGAAGAGGGCCAATGAGGTGTTCTGTTTGACATGAAGTAGGAGTCTGTTCCAAAGGTGGAGTAACAAACAAATCTGTCCCTCCAGCAGGTTCTACAAATGTCACATACCAGGTTATGGTCTTTAGAGTGAGTAACCAGTGTACCATTTGAGTTACGGAGATGCAGCATTCCAATAAAGCAGGGTCAGAGATTGCCCTGTATGCCTCTGAGTAGTCTGTATGAAACAGAATAAAGTAACAGTGATTTCAAATGATTCATATAGGACAGATGCTAAAGACCTTGAATTTTCCTTGTGAGGAACCTTTGTGGTCTCTCCAACTGCTGCAGGTGCTTAGAAAGGTATATACTAAAAGGGGCATTGTACTCAGTTATTGGCCAGATGAGGGAAGAGTACAGGGAGGTTATAACTCTCTACCTCCACCAGCAGACCCATAACCAGTGGTGTTCCACAGGGATCGGTGCTGGAGCCCCTATTGTTTGGAATCTACTTCTCAGTTGTAAAGGCTGAAAAAAATGTCCATAGATGAAAAAATTTGCTGATAATCGCAAACCGGGTGCAGTCAGAGTCTTCAAACGATGTCAACATCCTACAACAGGGACTTGCACAGACAAATGTGTGGTGCCAAAGTAATGGCCTTAAACTCAATGCAAAAAATGCATCATCATCCCCTTTGGCAAGGACAACATCAATGCAGGCTATCACATTAATAACAATGCCCTAAGCATGCAGTCAGTGGTGAAAGATTTGGGCACACAGATTGGCAGCAACCTTTCCTTCCACCACCACATCTCTACAGTGGTAAGAAAGGCTTTCTACATCACCCTCCTCATAAGTAAGTGTATTGCATCCAGAACAAAAGAGGTTATAACGCCTTTGTACAACTCACTTAATACAGTAAAATGCTACCTTTGGTATGTAACTTACCAGGCACCTGCAGCAACTGGAAAGACCTGAAAGGTTTCTTAAAAAGAAAATTCAGGGTCTTCAGCATATGTCACATGTTGACAGACTGAAATCACTGTCACTATACTCTGTGTCTTACAGACTACTCAGAGGTGACCTCTACCTTACATATAAAGCAATTTCAGATCCTGCTCTAATGGAAAATGCTGCACATTCGTAAATCAAATGGTATAGGATGCACTTGCTCTATGGAAGTCAGCCTTGTAAGTGACATCAACAGGACTTGCTGGAGAGAGAGATATGTCTCACAGAAGTTACCTTTCCTCAGGAACAAACTTTCAATTCAGGTGAAGCAGAGCCCCTCGCTGACCCTATTTATGTATAATTTGAATGACTGGATGGGAAACCGCAAATTCACCCCGGAAGTTTCACCTGTGTCCCTCTTGGACACGGGAAGTAGTTGTTGACTTAGTTCTGCTTAATACCTTGATATTCTTGGGAACAGGGGTTGTACTTGGCTAGGCTTGTAAGGGCCCTAGGGCCATTAGCCTAGTAACCTCCTATGAACATGAAGACCACGTCAGTTTTTTTAGACATCATTCAGTCAATGCTGAGTTTTTGCTTTTTTTTTCAATTTTGTCAAAAAGATGTAATGCCTTAAATAAGAAGCAAACAGTTATATTCAAGTTCTGATAACATATACAGACCTGATTTGACTGACATAATCTTGTGATGTTTCTAGATGTCTAGTGTATTGTTGTGAGTATAACACGAAGCTCTAACACCCAGTTAAGCTTTGTGACGCACTTAAACACAGATTTCTGCTGAAGCAGTTATTTTTGCCCTGGGCTTTGGGGTGTTCTGAGGTCTGCTATCTGTCTTTTGACAAGTCTGGTACACTGGATCCTTTGACAGTGCATAACTTAGAACTGTTGTACCTCTAGAGGGTGTAATGTTGAGTTTTGTGCTGGCACATGATGATTTTTTTTTTTTTTTCAGCAGTGCTGGTGGATTCCTGTTACTTGGCCAAAAGAAATACGTTATCTCCAGAAGTGTTTACACAGGGAAATGTGGATGATTTAAGCAGAGTTCAAGCAGTTCTTGGAAAGCAAATAAGACAACGATGTTATCAGAAATTTAGCAAATGTTTGGGCCACAAGTGTTAATGAGCAGTTTGGCATGACTTTGTATCTTGATGCTTAATAGGCCTATCGACTAAAGCATGATCTTGGGAAAACTGAGGAATCATAGTTGTGTACTTGTATATTAAGCCACGTTAGGACAGTCCTATAGTTCTAGCACTGCAGACTAGCAAGTCAGAGCATTCTATAGAAGACACCTGTGAAGCTCCTACAATATGACTAAAGAATATACTGCTGGTTTCATCGCCAACAGTTGCAATTCAAAGAAATGTCTATCAAAAATTGTTTAAGCATTTCACACTCAGCGAATCAGAGGAGGGGCACTGAGCAAACCCTGATCTTCGATATAGAAGTATCCTGTTTTTTGCTTATTTTTACGAGTTATTTATAGCACTTTTATTGTCTGCTGCATACTTTTCTAGCTAGTTTCACTGTATGTAATGTATTAACTGGAAATTTTCTACATTTGTTAAGCACCTATTTGGGTTTGTTTGTTCTGATTTCCTGCCAATAAGTGTATCATATAACTTATTTGTTTGCAGTTAAAAGCATTCTCTAGAGTCTCCTTGCTCCTTTATCTGTTTAAAACTTTCATTTAAAGGCTCACTGCTGCTTTTCTGCTGTGATAAACATTTCTGCAGTTTTTTCTACCCAAGTAGTGTGGGTAGTTGTAGCATTGTCCATATTCAGGCTTGTGTTTTGGGCCTAGTTGTTTGTTTGTAGACGCTGTGTGTCTGAGCACATGTTCCAGGCCATCTTAGTTTAGCCAAAGCCATTCTTGCAATTCAGTGAGAGGGGAGTGTTTATGATCATTGGCTGACTGGGGTTACCTGCTCTACAGCTTGGAGTAAGCACCTCGTTGGTTCTTTCGAGCTGTTTTTAAAGTTGTTTCAGGTTTCAACTTTCTGTTACTTAAGAAGTTAACTTGTAAGTGTTTATGCCATTTCACACTGAGCTAATCGGAGGAAGGGCACTGAGCAAACCCTGATCTGCGATATATAACATTAAGTATCCTGTTTTTTGCTTATTTTTATGAGTTATTTATAGCACTTTTGTTGTCTGCTACATACTTTTCTAGCTAGTTTCACTGTGTGAGAGGTATTAACTGGAAATTTTCTACATTTGTTAAGCACCTGTTTGGGTTTGTTTACTCAGATTTTTGTCTCCCACCCTCCCTCCATATTGGTATCCTGTTCTTATACTTGGTGGCTTTGCAGTTGCCCACCCCTACTATAAATTTGATCTGGGACACTCCTCCCAGTTAAGTGTCATTACCTCATTCTACCTAATACAGGGAGAACATTTGAGAAGGCCAACCCACTTAGTTTTTAACCTTGAGTTATCTTCTGCTCCTCCTTACTCCCTTTCCACTTTACAAAAAAAAAAAATTCTAAGCTTGTTTCCTGCCTTTCCTGTAAGTAGTCTAGTCCAGATACAGATTTGCTGTATCCAGGTCTGTTTGTAAGTTTCTGAGCCCCGCCGCTTAACTAGGGTTAAACTATTCCCGGCGCCATAAAGTCTGCTCTTCAATTTTTCCCTTAGAACTAGCCAGTTTTTTTTAGTTTTAGCACTCAAATATGTTTCTTTGAGCTCAGCACTTGTTCAGAACTCATTGTAAGCACTAAATAAGCTACAAATTACTACAACACTCAACTTTCCTCACTTGTCTAAAGGAAAACAGGTTTTGGTACTTAATAAATAAAGCACCTATTCAGGCATGTCTAAATCAGCTCCTGGTGTTTTCTCCTGTCTACCTGATGAATCTGGGCATCTTGGGGCAAAGCCTCATATACACAGACAACCCTCTCCTCCTACCACCTAACACTACAACTTGTGAGAAATGCACTTATATAGCCAAACTGGAAGCAAAGCTCTCTTCACCCAAGAGTGGACTAGACAGTCAAGAGGAGAGGGTAAATACTTGCATCACACCACACTCATCACGTAGTCCCTCAAAACCTACACCACCAAAACACACATATAGAAACACAAAACACACACCTACATTCATGGAGACTCTCAATAAAAATCTGCCCAAGCAACAGGGACCTCCAAAGCAGAAACACAAGCAACCTCCACCCCCCCAACACAACCTAAATGACACATAGCCCACAAATTCAGTGTGCCACTCAACCACAGCCCATAAGGCATAACAACGTACCCAACACTCTAGTCATAGGTGACTCTGTAGTCATGCACACTGATGTTCCATATTCATTAAGGATATCCACACCTTCAGACTAGTTGCTCAGCATAATGCATCTGAGATTATCCAAGTGCAACGAACTCTGGGCAAGACTGCAATCCAAACTGTAGCTTGCTACAGATCCCCCACCATGCCCCAGGATTCCCACTCCTCATTTCTTGATACACTGGAAAATATTAGGGTACAACCTAACATGCTAATAATGGTCGATTTCAACCCCACCATTTACTGGGAAAACTACTCATGTACCAACTCTTTTGCTCAACGTTTTCTGGAATTCATAAATTCCAATGCCTTGGATCAACTTATCCACACCCAGACCAGGGGCAGCAATATCCTAGACTTGGTCATTTCCAACATGGGCAACCAGTGTTCCACACCAGAGGTCAATTCCTCGTTGGTCAGATCTGACCACAAGCAAATCACCCTAGACATCCACATCCCGTCCCCACCCCCCATTAGGGAAACACCGTAAAAAATGTCTCCAAAGCCAACTTCACGCTTCTTAAGACAGAAGTGGCAAACTTCATGACACCCATTCAGACGGACAATAGAGGTAAGACTGCTGAATCCTACACAAATACACTTTTTAAGCACTTACACAAGTGCATGGATCGTGCAATCCGTAACAGAACCAAGATGCTATCCTCCAAAAAAAGGAAGCCAATCTGGTGGTCCCCTGCCATAAACAAACTCTACAACAGAAGAAAGAAACCGTTGCAAAAAAGAGTACAATCTCATGATTGGAGGAACTCCCTGGTCAGCCTCAGTAAAAAGCTGAGATCCCTCATAAAATCCTCCAAAGCTAGTTACGAAAAGAAAATTGCCACTGATTCTAAAGACAACCACAAAGCATTCTATAGCTATGTCAAGAATCTCAATGGCAACACTCACATCTGCTCTGAGTTACAGCACAATGGCACTAAATATACAGAACCAACTGATATTGCCAACATTCTCGCATACAGGTTCATTGCTAACTTTACCCCCCTCTCACCCCTAAAAGGCCCATCTCTATACCGGAAGAATGCAAAGTTCCTGTAATCACGGCTACACAGGTAAAAACCACACTCTCCAAAGCCAAGAACACAGCATCCATGGGACCTGACAACATCCCAGGCTACGAACTACAGAACAAACTGGCACCCCACCTAAGTACCATGTTCAATCATAGCCTCACCTCAGGCTTTGTGCCACTGAATGGCACACAGCGATGGTTATCCCACTCCACAAAGCAGGAGCCACCACGGACCCTGGGAACTACCGCCCCATTAGCCTAACGAGCCTGGTCTGCAAGGCTATGGAACATATGGGTCTATATCAGTCCATCAAAATGGCTAACGATCGAACACCAGATGTTCGAACTGTGAAGTTTGAACAAGGTTATCGCAAAGCCGCGGAACACTGAATTCTTTCCCAGGGAATGAATTCGGTGGGCCGTTTCTGTGGCTTCGTGATTATCAGGACTGTGGTGGGAAGTTACGGGTTGGGTTCAGGTAAGTGTGCGATTGTGTGGACGTTAGGCTTACGGCACAGGTTAGTTGAGTGTGCGATAGTGACTGACGTTAGGGTTTGGGTTAAGGTAAGTGGATAGATAGTAGTGTATGTACAGTTTAGTGTAGGGTTAGATGTAGGATTTTAAGTGTTTGTGTGTGGATTGCTGTTTTTTTGTGGTTTTTTTTGTGTTGTGTGTGTGTTTCTTGGAACAGCAATTTTTTTCCTGGGGGAAAAAAAAAAAAAAAATCGCTGCTCTAAGACTTCAATGTTTTTGTACTTTGTGGTTAGAAGTTCGAACATATGGTGTTCAAACTTCAGCCATTTCAGTGAACTGATATAGACCCGGAACGTATCATCATGGAACTTATAAACAATGACATTGGTAATCTCCAAACTCTGGACCCCACCCAGTTCAGGTTTGTAAAAGACAGATCATGTCTCCTAAACCTGACAGACTTCTTTGAAGCAGTCACCAAAACTGTAGATGAGGGTAAGGTGGTTCACACAGCATATCTAGAGCTCGCCAAGGCTTTTGACACCATCCCCCATTCTGAATTATAGATAAACTCACTAAACTAGGTATAAATCCCTATGTCACGAGATGGGTTGCCAACTGGCTCACTGACAGAACCCACACTGTGATAGTAGCAGACTCCAAATCCGACTTCAGACCAGTGACAAGTGGAATACCACAGGGTTCAGTCCTGGGTCCTCTCCTGTTTGGTATCTACTTAGCAAAAGTACAGGCTAACACAGAAGGTCTTTGGCTAATGAAGTTCGCACATGACTGCAAACTAGGAGCCATAATCGAAACTCCTGGACATCCTACAAAAGGGCCTCACTGAGACAGATGCCTGGTGTCAAAGTCATGGCCTCAAGCTCAATGCCAAAAAGTGCATTGTCATCCCTTTTGGTAAAAGCTCTGTACCCATGAACTACGACATAGGCGGTAGTCTACTTAACACCGAAAGTGTGATAAGAGACCTTGGAACACAGGTGGACAGTAGTCTCTCCTTTGATTATCACATCACCACAGTAGTCAGGAAATCCTTCTACATGGCATACCATCACAAATGGTTTCTCATCCAGGAAAAAAAGAGGTCATTGTTCCCCTCTACTTGTCACTCATTAGACCCATTATAGAGTACAACACCCCTTTTGGTATGCATCTCACAAGACATCTACGACAACTAGAAAGGCCACAGAAATACCTCACAAAGAGGATTACCAGCTTCAAACAGATGCCCTAAGCAGACCGTCTCAAAAAACTCCAGCTTTACTCCGTCGCATATCGCCTACTCAGGGACGATCTCTGCCTAACATACAAAGCTATGTCAAATCCAGGGCTGTTGGGACATGCTCCACTTAAAGAAATCCCAATCCCTCCGAGCTACATGCTCTAGGGACCTAAACCTTGTCACCACAATAAACAGAACATGCTGGAGGGATAGATTCCTGTCCCAGAGACTTCCCATACTCTGGAACAAACTACCTATCTATATCAAACAAAGCTCCTTATTAGCGCTCTTCAAGAAAAATCTTGATGATTGGATGGGAGATAGGAAATTCACCCCGGGGATCACTTCTGTGGCTCTGCTTGACAGGGGCACAGGAAAATAATTTTCTTGGGTGGCGAAAGCCAGGGTACCTTTTTGGCTAGGCTTATATAGGTTCTAGGGCCAATAGCCTAGTACCTACCTATGAACCTATGTGTATTAAATATACAAATGAACTGAACACTAGTTTATAAACAGAGCTCCACAAGGAGAGGCAATATAATACTTTTGTAATATTTATAAATAGGTAACCTTAGACTAGCTTGAATCTCTCTTGATGGGTTACGACTGGATAACAGCAAACAGTAGTTGTAGGACAATATGAACCCTGATGACTGTGCTGAATCCAGAGCAGATAAAGAGAGGTCTTCCAGGTGTACATAGGGGGGAATGAAAGCTGTAATATGTCACCTGTCAACTATTCAACAGACAATTATGAAAGTGACGACTCATTTTCACTATAACTGTTTCAGAGATCACTGACACCACCATTTTCTCATCTACTAAACAACTTTGGAGTTAGTACCTATAACCAATATCAATGAAAGCTGCTTTCAGCAACCATAGAAATTATGTTTTATCTCATCAACTGTGCAACTTTGGAGTTAGTACCTATAAGGTAGGGATGTGACAATAGTCTCCCTGGCACAGAAGGTATACGGGAGCCTTGCTTTCCTGCAAAAAAAAATTAAAAAAAAATGTTTCAGCAGTTGGTTCAAGTGATACTTAGCAAATTAGAGTCAAAAGAAATTACATTCACAGAACCATCTGTCAATGAGTCAACATGAATCCATATCAAGAAGATGAGCTTGTGTGTATTGGGCCATGCTAAGTTACAGTTGTACAGTTATGATGGGTCTACAGACTAATCCACTTACCAAGACAACAAATATTAATCTTCAATAAATAACCAATGAATAACCAACCAAATAAAAAACTTAGATTTGAGGGGATAATGGGGTTTGCCTAGGGACACCAGAGTGATAATATGGGAAAAAGAACGTTGATCCGTTTGGGTCAAACTGAAACCACAGAAGCAAAAAACACCTCCCCAAACAGTTCCTTCCACACAAATATGGGAGAAGGGGAGAATCCTAAAGTTTAAAGGACAACATTTCAATGTTCTAAGTAATGGAGGGTGAAGAAGTAGTACGGCAATAGCAAACTTAGGGGAAGATGAATAAGGTACACCTGATCAGGGGGATCTGAGGTACAATATACTATGTAATGTAACAGAATATCATTTGGTAAATTACTCATTAATTATAATTTCAAGTCTAGCAAAACTGAAACTGTCAGAGGTTTCTGTGAATATGATTTTTTTTTAATATTATTTCATGTTTTGCTGTAAATTATTAGAAGATAAAAGGCATGACATACAGTAGTAAGTAGAACAAGAAGTCAGCACACAAGTCTAAGGCTATGAGCTGTTAATGGTCAGCTTCCTGTGGGCCAAGGTTTAATTCCCTCAGACTCCCTTTCACTATTGTGTTACTCTGACCAAGTGACATTACCACCGAGTGCTGTAGGGCCTCCCCTGAAAAGGGACACCTATGTCCAGTGGGGTTACCTAATAACCAGACATGTGCATGTGTGTGTGTGTGTGTGTGTGTGTGTGTGTGTGTATAAATATATATATATATATGTGTGTGTGTGTGTGTGTGGATTCCCTCGACAAGGACAAAGCTTCAAAACTTTGAACTGCAAATGGTCTAGGCCATAAGATTAAAGTTTTGAAACTTAAAAAGTTTTGAATGGAGATTAACATACAGCATGGAATGGGAAATTTTTCATTTTCCTCACTGAAGTGCGATCTTGGAGTTGTATTTATTTAGCAGTTGGTGTGGGGGGGGGGGTGCAGGGTGGCTTGCTCACCCCCTGCAAAAACATAGTTTTTGTTTTATTTTCTTTATTACAATTTCGAAGTTTCAGAACTTCGACATTATGTTCTCCACAATTTGCAGTTCGAGGTTTTGAAACTTCAAGCTTGTAAAGTCAAGGCTAGCACAGTTAGATTTATTTTCTAGTTAATTTTCATTTGTTTAAAGTATTAACTTTGGAATGTTTATTCTTATCTGGCTTTGACTAGATATTAAGTTAAGACAGCATGTGATAACAGAAATATGAAAAACAGCCAATATTTGACTTATTGCAATGTAATACAACGCAACAGATGTACATCAAATTTATCTATTTATATATAAATAAATATGTGTGTGTGTGAGAGAGAGAGAGAGAGAGAGTGTGTGTGTGTGTGTGTGTGTGTGTGTGTGTGTGTGTGTGTAGAGAGAAAGACACATATATATGATTTGGGGAGAGTAAATTGACGTATTAATATGAGGTCATCATATAATTTCATGAAAATTTGCATTGAAGCACCAAAAAAAAAATAATGATGGTAAACAGCTTAGAATATACCAAGAATGAAGGCTTGAAAGGATATGATAAACAAGACAGTTTGTGTGCATCTTTTGTAGTGCACAGAGGAGTGATACTGCTTCTGTAGGTATATGCTACAGCCAGCTGAGGGCTGGAGTGCTCAGAAGAGGCAATTTATTATTGTTAGTGTGAATGTTTATGTTGATTACAGAATTCTGATAATGATGGTGCTCCAGCCACACCTGCATTTATGTGGAGTTGTACAATTTACAAGCTACTTGTACAGCTGGATTGTGTGTTTATGTAGTATGTCACAGTAAGTAAAAGTGTCATTAACAGAAAACATATACACGTGTATATCTAGACACACACACACACACACACACACACACACACACACACACAAGTCCACTTCTTAAGTTTGAAATGTCACAATCTCGAGATTCATAACATCGAGGCCATAATCTCGAGGTTGTGAAATCTCGAAACTAAGAAATGAACTAAAAAGAAAAAGAAAACAGGATCGCACTATAGCGGAGAAAAGGGCATATACCTTTTACTTGCCTTACAGTACTCTACACAAAAAGGGCATATACCTTTTACTTGCCTTACAGTACTCTACACAAAAAGGGCATATACCTTTTACTTGCCTTTCAGTACTCTACACAGTGCCATAAGTTCAGTTCAGTGAAATGAGTTTTTAGTAATTTGTGTTTTCAGCAAAGTGGTCAGGGTGAAATGAAATTCAATGGAACAAAGTAAACCCATAAATATATGAATGTATATGCATATATGTATTTTATATATACCAAACAGAACAAGAACCAGGACACCCGAAACTCTCCCCTGAATCACATTTAATGAAAACAATAAAACAATGACTGCAACAACTGAAACATGGTAAAATACCTTCTAAAAAAATAAAAAAACTCTTCACAGTTAAGTGCTTTCGTCATATCTTGACCTCTTCAGAACTGTGAATGAGAAAAACTACAACTTATTTTAAAATGCTTGAATGAAGTCAGCTGTTCATGACACACCCCTTTACAACAACCAATCATCAATCCTTATGACTTAAAGACATACATATACAGTACTTACAGCAAACCCGGTTCTGAAACTTAAAATGACAAGTTCAAAACCCGATATAGTAGTAATAATAAACTTATCTGACTGCTTAAAACAGTCAAATGCAACCAGCTCTTGCCCGCAATTCACTTGCAATCGAAATGTTGTCATTCAGCTCTGGTGCACTAACAGCATCTAACTTTAGCTGCCATTTCATATCCCGCTGTAACAGCCTGTTTCTCCAATAACCTAAACATGCCCCAATTTAGTTTTCTCCAAGATAAAGAAAATGAACTTTTTAAAATACGTGCAAGTACTCGCGTGTCTAGCCAAGGCAGTTTTACTGTCTTTGTGCATAATGCTGTAGTGCTGGTATATCCTCTTACTTAATGCATATATCTTTAGACTTTGTTTAAACTTTGTTGTGCTGTACATCTACTACTTCTTGGAGGGTTTCTCCTTGGGACTCTGCAGAAAATGGACATTTCACCTAGTTAGTCTTTCCTGGTAAACAGCAAATAAATAAGATATATATATATATATATATATATATATATATATATATATATAAATATGTAATTCTATCTAGTACAGTTATGTCCCAGTTACCATACATGTTCTGCTAGATCAGTATTGCAGTACATTTGTGGGTCTGATAACCAATAGCAGGAACTAAGAAAATCAGCAAACCTCGTACACAGGATAACTGTTTATTGCACTCGTGGGTCTTCCTGCCATGCACAAGCACACAACTGGCCGGATTTCTACAGTTTTTAAACCATTCCAGCCAACAGATGTCCAAAGATTGAAGTCAGAATGCCAGAGGATAAGACAGGTGTCCATCTGTGCCATTTTCAGGTCTTGCTAAGCAGTGAACGAGTAGTCTGATGCCTGAGGATGGCACAACCTCCCTGGTTGCCTGGATTTAAGTAAGAGGGAGGGAAAAAATGGGGGTAGAGCGGGAACGGGACTATCCATAGGAAAAAAACTCCTCTATTCTGTGCACCCAGCAAGGGGATTATAAGTGGTCAGCAAGTGGAGGGGGTTGGAGGGTGGGAGTATGTACTGCAACACTGATCTACTCAAACATGTATAATTATCAATAAGTGGGGCACAACTGTACTATGTTCACTGTAGTTAATATTGCAGTACTGATTCTTGGGAGGACTCCCAAAGCTAAAAGTAAGGTGGTGGGTCATCTGTATGACCCTGTGACATAAGATTCTGCAGGATGGCAGTAACAAAACCTGCTCTAGCTCTGGGCATTGCCTAAGTTGCAGTGTTTTGTAAAAGTGTGCACTGAGTTTCATATGGCTATCTCTAAGATGGCCTGGGTATGGACTCCTTTGAGGATAGCCATGGTAGTTGCCCCCATGCCAGGTGGAATGTGCTTTAATATGCCCAAGTATAAGTTTTCCATGGTGCGAATAACAGAACTTAATGCAGTTAGCTATCCATTTTGAAATGGTTTGTTTGGAGACAGGCTTGTCCTGTTTACCCTCTGTAAAAGCCACCAGTAAATGCTCTGCTCTTTTAGGGGTCTTTAGTCCTGTCTAGGTAGTACGTGACCTGCTTGTACACATCCAAGGAATGGAGGAGTTGCTCTGCCATGTTTTGTGGATTTGGAAGAAGACTGGAAAGTGGATAGCCTAATTTAGAGTAAATTCTGATGACACTTTAGGCATAAAAGATGGGTTTGTTCTGAGGATGACACTATCCCTGTGAAGACAGTGAAAGGTTCTTTACATGTGATGGCTAGTAGTTCAGAACCTCTCCTAGCTGATGCAACAGCTATAATAAAAGGTGGTCTTTCAGGACAGAATTTTTAGCACAGCAGTGACATCAGATTCAAAGGGGGCAAGGTTAATTTTACTAACACAAAATTTAGATCCCATGCTGGAATAGGGTTCCCTCTAGGTGGTCTCAACTGAGGCACCCCTTTTAGAAAAAGTTTCATGCAGGGGGTGCGACAAGATAGATGGGGTACTGTTCTGGAAAGCCGATATGGCAGATGCAGGTACCTTAATGCTGGAATAGGAAAGCCCTTGTCTGAAGAGGCCTGGCAGGTACTGCAAGACTGAGTTAATGTCTGCCTGAGAAGAGTTAGTGCTTTTGCTGTGACATCAGGAAAATAATCTTTTCCATTCTGCCAGGTATGATTTCCTGATATTGGGCTTCCATTACAATGGAAAGCACGTCCTTGGGTCAGGATGCACTCCTAGTTGTGAAAACTCAATCCTCCGGGCTGTTAACCTGAGGGTAGCAGGGTGTGGAAGACAGAGCCCTTGACTTGGATAAAGTGATCTACTTCCTGAGGTAGAGTGTTGAATCTCCCCCTTAATGAGTGTCAGGAGGAGGGAGAAACAGTGTTGTTTTGGCCAGAAAGGGGCCACTAGGATCATGCTGGGTCTGTCCACCCTGATATTTGTTAGTACCCTGGGGATCAGGAGTGAGGGTGGGAATGCATACCAGAAACAGTTTGCCCATGTGAAGGAGAATGCATCTATTTTATAGCCCCTGTCTGTTGTATTCTGGTGCAGAACTTCTGTAATTGCTTGTTGTGGTGAGATGTGAACAAGTCTATTGTATGGGTCCCCGCTGTATGGTTAGATCCAGGAAGACCTCTCTCTTTAGCATACATTCACTGGGATCTAGAAGGTCCCTGCTTAGAGAATCTGTTAGGGTATTTCTCTGGCCTGGAATATAAGAGACTGGGAGGGTCAGCCCTAATTCTTGAGCTAGCATTCACATTTTTCTGGCAAGGCTGCACAAAGGTTAAGATGAAAATCCCCCTTACTTGTTTATGTACCACATTATTGTGGTGATGTCTGTCCAGATTTGCAGGGTCAATGGGCTTAAGTTCTGTCAAAAAGCTTTTATGGCCGGGTAGACTGCTAGTAGCTCCTTCTGATTTATATGAAACTTCCTCTGCTTTGGGGACCAAATACCCTGCACTTTCAGGAAACCTAAGTGGGTCCCCAAGCTATACCTGAATTGTCTGTTGCGATGGTTTTGTCTGCATCTGGTAAAATTAAATTTGCCCTGGGTTCTTTTGTCTTCCACCATAGGAATTATTTTTTTCAAGCATGGAAGGAGAGGCAGCAGGGTTTCCAAGAGTTAAAATTGACGGTCCCAAACATTTTTCAGTAACCACTGGAGTTTCCTCATGTGTAACTTTGCAAGTGGGATCATGAGAATGCATGATGCCATGTACCTCAGTACCATCAGGCATTCTCTTAAAGTGATGAGCTACTTTGGAAGTAGACTGGTCATGTAGCCTGTCAAGAAAGCAATCCTGTCTTGGGGAAGGAAGGCTTCTGTTGAATTGGCTCTTTGAAGCCTCCCGGAAAGAAGATCTTTGTTTCAGAAAGAGTTTGGGATTTTTGAAGATTTAAGGTGAGACCTACCTTCCGAAAGCAGTCTGTGGTGATCTGTAAGGTGTCTAGGGTCTGTGATGTGGATCTTACTCGAATGAAACAGTAGTAGTAAATATGAACCCTAGAGTTTTGTAATGCGCCATCAGAGGAGCTAGGCATTTTGTGAAAACTCTGGAAATGGTAGCCAGTCTAAATGGTAAAGCACAGAACTATAAGTGGGAACATGTTGCTACAAATCTTAGGCACTTTCTGTGACTGTCTGTTATGGTGACATAAAAGTCAGTGCCTTTTAGGTCTAGGTTGACCATATAGGCAACTTGGAAGACAATTGGCAGTAGTTTTTGCAACATAAGCATTTTGAATTTTGGGATGCTTAGGAACTTTTTTAGCTTCGAGCGGTCCAAAATAGGCCTCCAGGTGTCCTGTTTTCTTGGAACAAGAAATATCCCTGAGTAGAAGTCTTTCCCTCTTGTTCTGGAGGGACATACTGGCTAGATTTTTGGTGAAGTAACTTCCCTGAAGATGGGTGGAAACAGGCTTTCTTGCTCTTTTGGTGGTTCTCAAAGGCACAGGGGGTACATTTCTCCAAAATGGAAATAAAACTCCTTCTTTGTAATGCTGAGGACCCATTGGTCCCTGGTGATGGTTTTCCATTGGTTTAAGAAGGAGGAGAGTCTTCCTGCCAGAGGCTTGGAGGGGAGGGTGTAAAGGAGGCTGGGGTAGAACACAGTTACAGTTGTTCTCTGTGGTTGGTGGGTACTTTGGAGATCCCTGCTCTGTGTGATTATCTCCAAGATTATTGTGGTCTTCTACCAAGGGGAGTCCTCCCCTTGTCTTGCCTAGGTGGAAAAGGCCAAGGTTTAGAAGAGTAATTCATACTGTACCTTGGGGTCAGAGACAGGTAAAAGTCTTTCAAAGTTTTACTTTTCTTTTCTTTCGTATCCAGTTTCTTCAGATGGAGGACCAAAAAGGAACTCCTTGTCTAATGGAGCATCCAGTAGTTCAGCCTTTACCTGATCTAATATGGGCTGGGTCCTGAGCCATGCATTTCTACAGATGACAGAACCTGTGGGAGCTGCTCTGCAAGATGCATCTCAGGTGTCATAACCACATTCTAAGGAGTGTATGGATACTTGTAAAGCTTCTCTGGCTATACACTGGATTTCCTTAGGAAAGCTTCTATCTGCAACAGAGTCTACCTTAGTTACAAATTTGTCTTGAAGAGATTCAATGTACTTCAGCATATGAAATTGACAATTCAAAGCTCTCACTGGCAGGATGCAGAGGTATAAGATTTTTTTCCCAAATCTCTCTCATAATCAACTTTCTCTGTCATTAGGCAGTGGAGGACTTGTTGACCCCTTAGGTATCCCTTTTGTGGATTCAGTGGAGACTACAAAAGGGACAACTTTAGGGGTTTTGTAGAGGTGCTTGTGAGACTCAAGCACTCTGCAAAATGTGCTTGCCTTCCTAGGAGCAGGGGATACAGAATCAGCGTATAAAACAATGTTTTCAAAAGATGTCATCCAATACAACATGCCCAGGAGGAACAGCTAGTGGTCTGGGTGAAGGTAAGCTTAGTAGTTTCCTGTAGTGGGTCTGGGACTGTTAGAACCACTTACTTTCCCAACTGAAAGCCTCCTTCATTTATGTAGGATATCCCTGAGGGACAGATCCTGTCTGGGGGGGGTTTAAAGAGAGGAGAGTGTTATCTGAGTCTGAGTTTGAGTCTGGGTAAGTTTGTGGTGACAAGTGGCCACAGTAAGACAATTCCTCATCACCATCAGAGCTAGAGGAATCTTTCTCTTCCTGAAAAGCTACTTCCCTGCTCCTGTCAGATGGGGAGGCCTCAGAGATGGAAGACTGTGAGGGCTAGGGCTGCAGATTTCATGAAAGCTATAAACTCCTGTGCTATTTTAAGGAGGTCTTGGGATTCAGTCTGAGAAGAAGTGCATGGTGACAATGGTGAAGAAAAAGAAGTGGCTTGCTTTGGTATGGGTGTCCATTTTAAGGGGGTGACCAGAGGATGTGGTATTCAGACAGTGACCTCAGTTGTAGCTTTGGTAGTCTACGAAGTCAGAGAATCTCCCTCAAGACCAACAGCGTGGATGTTGAAAACTTAAGCCTTTTGAGTGACCTCAGTTCTGACCAATGTGAGTGTTGTGGTAGCATTTGTAGATAGTTTGGAGACTATGGCAACATCCCGAGCAGTCATGGGACCAGGAGGCTGCAAAGGTGCCTCACCTGGGTTATTGGTCAACTTAAGATGTACAGTTTGAGCTGCTTCTGTTAGCATCAGGGTCTTTTGACTTTCTGCTTTTCTGCTTTTTTGGAATAATGCTACCCAATGCTGGAGTCTGTGGAGGCCCTGTGATAGCAGTGGATTGTGACACCACTGGAGAAGTAGAAATGGAGGACTCCGTATGGGTGGATAGTACCTCAGGCCTACATTTTAGAGATTTTGCATGGAATTTTGCACAGTCAGAACAGTAAGAATCTTCATGCTGAAGCCCCAAGTAGAAAAGATAAAGTGACTGAAAATCTTTATGCGAGATTTGCTTCCCATGCTTCAAGCAACTGTTGACTTTTGTGAACGTTAAATCAGTAGAGAAATTTCCCCTACGGATACTTATCTGACTGGAGGAAGAAGGTTCTCTGAAAAAAACGACCTGAGCCATGAGCATACTGAGCACACATGCAGCTGACTGGACTACACTGTTAGAAAAAAAGGAAAGATGATGCTGACAGATGCTTTTCTTATACCCTGATACCCAGACATCGGTATTCAGATGTCCGTCAGCTAGGGATGATATAAAGACTCTGCAGTCATGGGCTTCTGTATGGCATGAAGACCCAAGAATCAGTACTGCAACACTGACCATGAAGAACATAGATTTTATATATATATACACACACACACACACACACACACACATACAGTGAATATAAAACGTTTACACACCCCTGTTAAAATGCCAGGTTTTTGCGATATAAAATTGAGATCTCAATAAATCATTTCAAACTTTTCCCACCTTTAATATGACTTATAACCTGTACAATTCAACTGAAAAACAAACAAATCTGTTAGGAGAAAAATAAAAAACATACAATAAGCTGGTTGCATAAGTGTGCACACCCTTAAACTAATACTTTGTTGAAACACCTTTTGATTTAATTACAGCATTCAGTCTTCTTGGGTAGGGGTCTATCAGCATGGCACATCTTGATTTGGCATTATTTGCCCACTCTTCCTTAATAAAGCACTCCAAATCTGTCAGATTGCGAGGGCATCTCTTGTGTATAGCCCTCTTCAAGTCACCCCACAGATTTTCTATTGGATTTAGGTCTGAGCTGTGGCTGGGCCATTCCAAAACTTTAACTTTCTTCTGGTGAAGTCATTCTTTTGCTGATTTGAATGTATGCATGGGGTCATTGTCGTGTTGAAATTCCTCTTCATCTTCAACTTTCTAGCAGATGCCTGAAGGTTTTGAGCCAAAAGTGACTGGTATTTGGAACTGTTCACAATTCCCTCTACCTTGACTAGAGCCCCAGTTACAGCTGAAAAGAAACCCCAAAGCATGATAATTCCACCACCATGCTTCACCATGGGGATGGTGTTCTTTTAGTGATGTGAAGTACTGTTTTTGTACCAAACGTAACTTTTGGAATTGTGTCCAAAAAATTCTACCTTGGTCTCATCAGACCATAATACATTTTTCCACATGCTTTTGGGAGACTTGATGTATTGTTTTGCAAAGGCCTGGATGTTTTTCTGTGCAAGAAAAGGCTTCCATCTTGCAACCCCACCCCATAGCCCAGACATATGGAGAATACGGGAGACTGCTGTCACATGTAGTACTTGCCAGAAATTCTTTCAGCTCCTTCAGTAATGCTGTAGGTCTTTTGGCAGCCTCCCTGACCAGTTTTCGCATTGTCTTTTCATCAATTTTGAAGGGACATCCAGTTCTTTGCAATGCCACTATTGTCTCATATTTTCTCCACTTTTTGATGACTGTCTTCACTGTGTTCAATGCTATATCCAATGCTGTGGAATTTTTTTTTGTACCCTTCTCCTGACTTACACCTTTCAACAATGAGATCCTGGGATATGATGCTCTGTAAGCTATCTGCAAACCATGGCTTTTACTGTAGCAGGCAACTGAATACATGTAAAGAAAATCCTAGCTGAACTTTATTTGGGGTTAATCAGAGTCTCTTTAATTGATGGCAGGTTTGTGCCCAAGAAGACTGAATGTTGTAATTAAATCAAAAGGTGCTTCAACAAAGTATTAGTTTAAGGGTGTGCACACTTATGCAACCAGCCTATTGTATTTTTTATATTTTTTCCCCTAACAGATTTGTTTGTTTTTCAGTTGAATTGTACAGGTTATAGGTCACATTAAAGGTGGGAAAAGTTTTGAAATGATTTATTGTGGTCTCATTTTTTTATATCACAAAAACCTGGCATTTTAACAGGGAACCGTAAACATTTTATATCCACTGTATGTGCATGCATGTGTGTGTGTGTGTGTACATATATGTGTGTGTGCGTGTAGCACAGTTCTATGATAAATAAGGGTTTCAAAAGTTGAAAAGCATCCAGTCATTTAATTTTGGACTTCAACTCTGCTACTTAGTAACACTATAGAAAGCCGCTGTGCTACTTAGTAACACTATAGAAAGCCGCTGTGCTACTTAGTAACACTATAGAAAGCCGCTGTGCTACTTAGTAACACTATAGAAAGCCGCTGTTCCTTGGTGATTAATATTATCATATTACTCTTTACCTGACATTTTTGTATAGTCAAACCTTTGATGCTTGGGTCTGTACTATACAACAAAATGTTCTTTTTAATTAATTTTACAGTTCTTTATACAAAAACATATTTTTAGATTATGTAGTTTTTATATACATAGTCACAGCTACCTTGAAAAATAGTGCAGCTCAGGGTGGCTCATGTCTAAAAGCAGTCATGTTACTGCCAACACTATCTACTTCTGTTTAACAGGTATAAAAGCAATAAAACAAGAATGTTATATGAAAATCATGTCCATCACTGATGTTTTAGAACATCTGCCGGAAGTGGTGACAGTAGTGGTAGAAGTGTAGTATCCCATGGCAGATGTCCACAAATAGCACACACACTCCGCATATCACCCCAGGCCTCCCACGTTCACTGCCATACTTCTCAAATGTCAATGATTTTGCCTCATATTTTGGCTCACTCCTCATACAACTGAAGGCTTTCTGGCAAATCTAGGAGGACTGAAGTCACTAAATAATACTTAAGTTTCTGACTTCATATCCTGCTGAAAATACATGCAAATTATTCTATGAGCTTTGCACGCACACACACACACACAATTATATGTGTGTGTGTATATATATATATATATATATATATATATATATATATATATATATATATATGCATGTATAAAAAATATTTTAAATCTGTCCCTGACTTTGGTCCTTCATCCACCGTTACTTTTGGGTTTGTCCCCATTTCTTGAGTTAAGAGGTTTGTAGGGCATGCTTCCTGGTAATGAATAAATAAATAATTTAGTAAATAAATAAATGCAAAGGGGCGGCCACGGTGGTGCAGTGGTTAGCACTGCCGCCTCACAGCAAGTTCTCTAGTTCGATTCTCGGCTGGGGTGCCTTCTGTGCGGAGTCTGCATGTCCTCCCTGTGGTTGCGTGGGTTTCCTCCGGGTGCTCCGGTTTCCTCCCACATCCCAAAGACATGCTGTAGATGGATTGGACACTGTAAATTGGCCCTAGGTGTGAGTGTGTGAGTGTGTGTGCCTTCTGTGGAAGGTTGGGCATCTGCTGGCAACTCGACACTGTAAAACTCCACTGCCAATCATGAGCGGACAGGTGATCCGCTGTGGCGACCCCTAACCGGGAAAAAGCCAGAAGAAGCAGTAAATAAATAAATGCATACATAAATATATACTAAATGACAGCTAAACTTCTTGTGTTAATTTTGCACACACTAACCACAGTCCCTTTTAACTGACTCAGACTTTTATGGGTGTCTCAAATTTATATGAGAAAATGTGTGACAAGACTGTGGACAAAAAGGCATAAAATCATGCTGGACAGAAAAATGCATCTCAGCACAAATACATAAACCCTGATTTGCAAGTTCTCCCAAAATGTGCCAATGTGTTTAAAATGCGTCTTTCATGCTGCATCTTTAATTTCAAACGTTTTAAAGTCACGTACTTTATTATACAACCAACAGGATGAACGTTACCTAGAGATGAAAACTCTTCTTGTCCTTACAGTCATGAATAAAGGTATTGAAATAGACGTTTTCTACACAAGGTCTTTCTTACTTCATTACAGATCCATGTGCGCTCTTCCTGATCTTGACACCTATAGTTTAATTAAATACCCCATGAAGAGATTCTAGGGTCTACATCCCTGGTCTGCTCAGTACACCTTGCAATTCAACACATTCATATGAAAATTAGCTGTCAGCAAAAAGCTTAAAAAACGGCAATCAACAATAGGAAATTTCAAAATGAGGCACTACAGGTACACTCCTTTGTTGAGTGGGGATGTGCAGGACATTTCAAGCAAGTCTGTGTGTTGCCCACTAAGGCTGACGTACCCAAACACTCGGCGGTTTGGAAAGTATTATTTCTCTCACTGCACACAAAGAATGCAATCCTACAAAACACTTTATAAACCAAAAAGAACAAAAGCTTGGACAGCACTCTGTTTCAGTGCTCAACTGTTCCAATACTTTTACCTTTCAAGTCTGTATTTTACTTAAACGGTGATTTGCAGCTGGGCAATAATTCTGTCCAAAGCAGTGGTCAGTTAAAAACAAGACAGATGACTCTACTAATTAGCAGCAGATTAAGTGCTGGACTGATAGCAATGAACAGGAAAAGACTGTAAAGCACACTGTGTCTGGCTCATTGTTCCAATTGCTTTCAACTCTTTTGTCATTGAAATGTGCAACAACGACACACAAAATATGGGAAACATCATTAAACATAGAAGTTAAAGACCCCAAGTTAGTGGCTAGACCAAAACAGGATTTTTTTTCTTTAATTTTAAAAATCACCAAACAGGATTTTTTCTTTAATTTGAAAAAACATCAGTCTAAGTCTTAATGCCTCCATTTTCATTCCATGTTGGGCAGCAAATGAAGGACACTGTAGTTCTGGCAATTACAATAAAAACAACATGCGTGTCTTAAAATGATTCCAGCCTTATTGTGTGGGAGCTTTTCTCTCCAGACTTTAGGTGAAAGCAGACCTGGCTCAGCTGATCAAAGTACACTAAATCTGTCTTAGCGTTTTTAAATGGAGACTGCGGTACATTGAGGATTGGGAAATTTAACTGTAGTGAAATCTCGGAGTTGGTATATACATATATATATATATATATATATATATATAAAATTTGGGGGGTGGGGGTGCAGGGGGGCTTGCCCCATGCAGAACCGCTGAGACAGATTTAGTGCAGCTTGAGATTAAATGGAGGTGTGTTCCTTTAAGTAAAGACCAGACTCTAGTAAGTTATATAGTTCGATGTTCCAGGTTTCGATATTATACGCTTTCAATTAACAGGATTTCGCTACTGTGGGCTCAATGTTTTGTAATTCAATAATATGTGTTTTCGATGTTCTGAAGTAGACCGATACACACACACATTATATATATATATATATATATATATATATATATATATATATATATATATATATATATACATACATATACATATACACACACACACACAAATACATCTATATGTGTATACGCGCGTGCGCGCACACACACACACACACACACACACAATGATCTAAAACGTCTGGGAAGTTAATAAGGACCATTTTTACGTGCTTGGCTAACAATCACTCAATCGATAACCGAAGGAAACAACGGAAGCCAGTAGTATACTTGGATGAAAAAAGAAGAGAAAAGAAACGGTATAAAATGAGCTTTGTCCCACTTTGAGAAATTTACAACACTGTCTACATTCAGGAGAAATCAAAATTTGAAAGAACAAAGAGAGTTCCAATGAGAGGTAAAAATGTGCATGACTTAATAAATCATATAAAGACAGACTATAAGAAATTGTTAGAAACCAGTGAAATAACACTATATAAAATTTCAAAGTTCCTTATTACAATCCACAAATTCCAAAAAGATAAAATCTTTCGTAAGCAAGCTAACATTGTCCTTCACCAACACCTCTGCGACCCCTCCTCAGCCTGCACCCATCACTTCCTCCTCTAGCATCCCTTGTCCCCAACCTCCACCCTTCTCTAATCAATCCCTTCTCTATATCCACCACAAAAACACTTCTAAAATTAAAACCTGGTTCCAATGCCCCTGATGAAATTCTGCCCCTGATGAAATTCCCTCCTACTTCCTAAAAGTAGCCACAGAAGCCATTTCTCTCCCTATCAGCATACTGATTAATCAGTCTATCTCAGAAAGCCAGGCCCCCCAGCTCTGGAAGAAAGCCTTTATTATTCCTCTACATAAAGGAGGCAATAATAATGACATTCCAGACTTCCACCCTATTGCTATCTCATCCCCTATTTCTAAGCTTCTTGAAAAATGTATCCACCAACAACACTTACCCTATCTCATCAACAACCAGCTTCTTACCCCCACACAGCATTGATTTAGACCTGGTCATAGCACCTCCACCTCCTTTACTTCCTTGAAACAGTTAACAAAGCCCGCAATTCTGGCCATTTCGGGTCCACCCTTCTCCTTGACCTCTCCAAGGTATTTGACACTATTTCCCACAACCTGCTTCTTAATAAACTCTCCAAACTAAACCTATCCCCTTCCTGTACCATGTGGTTCTCCAGCTACCTCACAACCAGACAACAAGCAGTCCAATGGAATTCAGCCGCTTCACCCTTCCTTAATACTCCCACAGGTGTTCCCCAAGGTTCCATTTTAGGTCCCCTACTATTCAATATATTCATTAACGACTTCTACCAAGTCATTCCAAACTCCAGCCTCATCCAATATGCTGACAATTCTACAATTCTACCATTATCTGCTCCTCCCCTTCTATCCCCACTCTAAATAAGCTTACCCAAAGTGCCTTCTCCTCTGCTGAGCAGTGGATGCTAGGCAACCATCTGGCTCTTAATGCAACCAAAACTACACTTATGTTATTCACCACGTCCAAAACTTCCTCGGTAGATAAATACTCATTCATAATCAACAACAAAAACAATACTCCCTTAGAAAGAGTCTCCGACACTAAACTACTAGGAGTACTCATAGATGATCAACTAAAATTCGACAAACATTTACAAGTAAATATAAAAAAAAAAAAACACAAAAAACTTGGTATGCTATGCCTCCATAATCGTTATCTCTCTCCTTCCACCAGGCTCATACTAGCCAATACTTATCTCAACCCGTCCCCTCCTATATGGTGCATCTATCCTCACCAACCTGCAATCCTCCCTCAAAACAAAACTCTCCTCTTGCTATAACAAGATATCAAAATTTGTGGCAGGTCACAGAGACATTTCTCACCATTGTAATTCTCTTCACCAGCTACACTGGCTTGAGCTACCTAACCTCTTCACTTATACCCAACTCAACCAAGTACACAAACTCATTAACAACCCCTCTCTTTGTCCCTCCCTAGCCACTACCTCTGAAATGCATGAACCAAAATAACTGATAAGATCTAATTCCCAAAAACTAATTAAATTGCACAAACCCACACATCCAGCTGGGAAGCACCTAATGTCCTTCTCTCTTGCACTCCTCTGGAATTCTGTACCAACTCCTATCCATATCACCAGCAGTCTCTCCTCATTTAAAACCTTGCTGCACTCACACAACTTCACAATGGAAGTGCTCCTGTTCCCATCCTACGTAATCCTTCTAATACCACTTCCTACTCTCCTAGAACTAAATATGCCATCACTGCCACTATTTGACCAACTAAACAATTACTCTATGCTGCTACTTTTGTAAAAAAAAAAAAAAAAACAAAAAACAAAAAAACTGTTTTTTTATTGCTGTTTAATGAACTATACTGATGTATTCTATAATTGTTAACTTTTTCTTATCATATTTACTTTGTATTCCTGTAAAATAATCTGTAATATATATGTGCAATGTGTACTATGTATTTGTATTTTTCTGTAGCTTTTCTCCCCAGGACTCCACTGAAAACGGGCTCCTTGTGGCCCAATGGGCTATCCTGGCAACAAACTGCAAATAAATAAATAATTTCAAACAAAAGTCACATGAGAGAATAAAATGACATAATTTGTAGACAAAGCAAATGACTCAAGGAATACAGTGAATAACTTGTTTTGTTCTAGACTTCCTGAAAAGGTAATATATTCAATAACTGAAATTCAACACAGTACTCATGCAGAAGCAAGTCAATTCTCATGAGAGTTTGGAAAGTACATCTACAGACATTTCTATAGCAAATGAAAGTGGAATTTATCTACTGATCTAGCCTGATAATCTTTCTTTTGTTAATCAGGCAAGTGAGCTGGTCTATAGAAACTTTTTGGCCATGACCCATATCACAAGAACAAGGGTAAATCTATTTGCATCTCTCTCTCTCTTTATATATATCTATATCTATATATATATATATATATATATATATATATATATATATATATATACACACACACATATACACACATACACACTTTGCATATATGTTTGTGTACATCTCTTTATAAAACGCATACTTTGTGTACTATATATGCGTGTGCACATGTCAAACATATTTACACATATACATGCATATTTATTCATTTACAGCATGTTTTGTGGTGAAAGTAAACTTGAGTATATGAAAAAAATCATACAATATGGGGATAACAAGCAAACAAACTCCAAAAGGAGAGTACACAACAGTTCAAAACTGAACCTCAAATGCTAGAGCTATGGGCCAAAGATCCTCAGTGCAGAAAATGGAAATCAAGGTCTAAACTAACTGCACTAGAAGTAGTGAATATAGTAACAGAGATAGAACAACTGGAATTAGGATCTTTAGAAAAGGGCAGGAACAAATTACATAGGGAAAAAATGGGAATTGTGGAAACAATATATACAGGGGAGGAATGAGGTTTAAGAGAAGGCAGGAGTTAAATGAGCTATGTTGTTGCATCTTTCGGCTTTTCCTGGTTAGGGGTCGCCATAGCGGAACTCCGGTCCACTAATGATTGGCAGTAGATTTTTACGTGCCGAGTTGCCGGTTCTGACACACAACCTTCAACGAAGATACACTCATTCACGCATGTCTCCACACAGAAGACACTCTAGCTGAGAATTGAACAAGACAACGTTTTACTGTGAGGCGACAATGCTACCGCAGCACCACCATTGCTGTAATGTTTGAAAATGATTGGGTAGATTATAAGCGATGTGTAATGTTTGCAACTGGGAGTGTGTCAGTAAGGTTTGTGATGTGTCAGTGTGGTTTGTTTTCATTTATATAAATGTATGATTACCTATATCATAAGTGATGGTTTAAAAACTATGTTTCTTGTTTAAAAAAAGCAGGAATTGAATAATTTATGTAATGTTGCTTAGGTTATATGATAATATAGCAATAACTCACACCTGGGTGTGGGTAATGCTGGATTTACCCACGGTTGGTGTGGTTTGGTCTACATCCATTTAACATGGCGAGACAGCTTTAAAAAAAGCAATGGAGAATCTCCGTTGCTTTTTTAAAGCTGTCTTGCTATGTTAAATCCATTTAACATAGCGAGACACCTTTTAAAAAAGCAATGGAGATAGGAAGATCTCCATTATTTTTTTTTAAAGCTGTCTGGCTATGTTAAACTCATTTAACATAGCGAGACAGGTTATAAAACTAACAGAGATCTTGCGTTCTCCGTTGTTGTAAAAAAAAAAAAAAAAAAAAAAAGAGTTATACTAATGGAAAAAGTCCGGGTGACCGGACCTTTTTCCATTACTATAACTCTGATTTACAACGTGCACACTGACCAATCAGCGTGCATGTTTTGGAATATTAATGGGGGGGGTCGTTGTATAATTAACAATATATGTGAATTATAATGTTTGTAAAAGTGAACTCGTTAATACAGTTTGATTACTTTTATACAAATGTAAATGTGCCTATGTCACAATTGATAATTCACTAAAGGGGTTTAAACAAAGATCCTCAATGCAGGAAATTAAGTCATTAATCCATTACCATGAACTGTGTACAACTATAATGTTTCTGCTGTTAAAAAAAAAAAAAAAAATCAATCTTCCCTTCTATACACAAAAACACATCACCACCACAATTAGTGTCTGTGACGCAGAAAATATGCTGAAAACAAGTACATCCCAAAAATATAAATACCTAAACTGCAACCTCACAAAGACATCAGAGGAGAAGGCTTATAAAAATAAAAAGGCATCCATTTGCTGCATCCAGCATCATCTTACCACATACATCATTACATAGATTATACGCGCTAAACACACAAAAGGAGACTGTCATGCCCTAGTACAACATAGTACAGTTAAGATACACTACCTGGAATATAAACAAATTAAACGTCACACAATTTAATCAAAAACTACAAGTCAATATACTTCTAACAATTATTCGCTCTGTTTACCCATAACACTTCTCCGACATCATTTTGAAGTGTGTGGTTATGCAGTTAAAAAAATGACTGCACAAAAAAAAATGAGACATCCAAAAGATACTAAAAATTAATTTTTCCAAATAATTATTAGTTCAGCATATCACAGATGGTATTGAAACAAAATGGAAACAGAACATACATGAAACCATAACTTCTCCACTTCAGGAAGGTCCTTGAGCTAATCCAAAATGTAGGTAAAACAGGCAAACCAGAAGGGACAAGTATTCCTCATCTGTTGACACAGTCTAGTTTTGAGTTATTATTTTATCAGACTTCCCCTAAATGTCACTGCCTCCCTACAATTCATTCTTGGGATCACTCTGGTGATAACCGAACACTGTAGCTTATTTCTCTGTGGAGCAGACGGACTGAATGTTTGTGGTTCAGAATCCCACCTCTAAGCAGCTTTAAATAAAAAGTGGAGTAGGGCTTGAAATTCTGTCTCAGTGGTATATACACATATGTACAAATACATTTATTTATTTATTTACATTTGTTTACCGTGAACGTCCCACTGGGCCAGAAGCCCATTTTCACCGGAAGCCCGGGGAGAAATACAAGCAATATACAATAATTAGATAGCACAACAGTATACATCCAGTAAGATGCAGAATACATTTGAAATTTCTTTGCATAATACTTTGACTGCTTTAATTAATTATTTTATGAAATTTCTTTGGATAATACCTTGACTGCTTTCATTAATTATTTTATTTGCAAACAAATGACTGAAGACAGAAGAGAAACACAGTGACATATCTTTGGCCCCAGCTATACAGCCTAGACTGGCACTGCTCTGATAGCTGAGGGCATGCCGGTAGCCCCCCCCCCCAACCAGTCATTCAGTTTCTAAGCAGCAGCATACAGCAATTCAGTTCACAGCAGAATCCATTTGTTTAGTCAGGCATTGGCAACATGTCTCTCACTTTCTCATGTCTAAGTCATCTGTTATAGCTGCAGCCCCGTATGGAACTTTTCATCACACAGAATTTAAGTGTCGAACACCATGCCTAAAGAGTATGTGGTCACTGTCAAGGGGTCTGCATGGCTGTAAATCTCAGCAAAGACATCAAAAGGATAATGCCTCCCCCCCTTGAGTCCAAACAAGCTATTCATACAACAGAAGAAAGCAGCCAGATTCCAACCCCCCCCCCCCCATACAGACACACAAAACACAATGTGTTTGTTTTCCTTCAGATAAAGACATTTTACTGCCATTTGCAAAAGAGAGTATAAAAATGACACAGCTGACTGAGCTCAATGATTTTGTGGGCTGGAAAAAAAGCAAATGGGACAATACAGAGGCTTCCTCTTACATCAAAAGAAGTGCAGTGCAGAAGATTCTGGGTATGAACCCTACCAAGGCTCTATAGTCTTCCTCTGTGACCTTCAGCTAATTTCTGGATTTCCTCACAACTCACAATCTCAGCTAAGGAAATGAGGGCTAACAAGTATCTCTAAAATTGAGACACACACAAATTAATCAACTACATTTATAAAATAAAATTCCACTTGTCCTTTAACAGACGTTTAACAATAATAAATGGTTGCAACCTAGTAATGTTAAAGCATTAAAGAATCGCACACGTTTCTGTATTCTACAGACAAACAGAAAATGACTGCAGTTTCACATAATTAAAAGACTATACAGGTCAGCATGTAAACTTTGTGATTGAAAGATTAAACTTTCAGGTTTTTAAGATTTAATGGAATAAAATTTGCTTTCACGGTTCAGTGGGTTAAGACAATATGCTGCTAACAGATTTCTAAATGCAGTTTTTGAGTTTGACTCTACCTTCCTGCACATCAGAACCAGATCATAGTCAAAAGGGGCCCAAGGCAGAATAATGGATTGCCCCCCCAGCACACAGCATCCCACCCCTTGGAAGCAGTGCCCCCCTCCCTCCTGCAGCCATTCCAATATACCATTACTTGGCCATTTCTCCCCAGTTATGATAAACACTCTTCGGTCCTGTCAGGGTGTACACTGTTTTCTTCTTTATTTCTACAATGATTACAGATACTTGGATTTAATTAAAAACTTCTGTTTTTTTTAATTTTAAAGCACAAACACTGATAGACATTTGCTAAACATGGTAATACAGCCTTAGAATCAAAACAAACTTAGCATTAACAGTAAACTTCCCTGCCCTTAAAACTTACATTCATTGAAACCCACATTCGAAGAAAATGCAGCCAGCCAGTGGAGAATTAAGTTTACCTTTGGGCTGTTTTCAAACCCTAGGCCCTTCCACACATTTTTAGGACCATGCACATATGCACATCTTCTTTGATTCACTTAACTGATTGTATTAAATTATATTCCTTGTATTATACAGCACCACTTGTTAGTGTGTGTTTTAAATTTGTAGTTTTGAACATTTTTCCAATAAACAATAAAACAAAACATATGAACCAATAATGACACAACTGCCAATTTTAGAACATTTCAACTATAAAATGCCACTCAAACTTCTGTCATTACAATGCACCAATACCAGTGAAAATACAGAATCTCTGCAGAAGTAAAAGGCATTTGGATAATTCTACATTAAAGAGAGCTGTAACTAATGAAGAGCTTGCTGCTGGCAAACAACTTTATATTTCCGTGTTTCATCTACAAATTCAGTGCCTACTGCTCATGAAGAATAAATTGCCTATGTTACATTAAAAAAAAATGTTGGTAAGCTTGTAATACTGAAATAAGGAATGGATGGCAAGCTGACAACAGGTTCTTAGTTACTTGGCATTCATCCAAAGGTGGACACACTCAGGACTAAGTACAACACAGTATCAGCAATCAATCTATATGGTGTGGAAGTAGAACTCACAGCCTTAAACATCAAAAGCAAGTATGCTACCCGTTGTGCTTTTAACACTGTTTTCAAGTTTAATAGCACAAACAGTGGCAACCATTTGCTAAACAAAACAGTTGCACATTGAAAACAGACTTAGTATGAGCAGTAGTAAACTTCTCTTTCCTTGAAACTCACAATTCCTTGAAAATGCACTAAAGCTCATTTTTTAGTAGTCTGGTAGTTGGAGTAGAGGATTCAGGCTCTTGTCTCCTGTAACTAAACTAACCTGCTGTCCCTAACAGGGGCATTTTACACAGACAGACAAACACACCACTTAATTTTATAGACGGAAGAAGCAGGTGACATCTTGTTTAAATTCTGCAGGCAGACACGGAATCAGCAGGTGTGTATGTCGACACAGAGATGCAGAGGGTGTTTTTAAAGAAGAACGCCTCACAGAAGACATGTAATTTTTTTTTTTAAAGTAAACGCCGTGGCAGCCCCTCACCCCCACCAGTGGGCCCCTCCCAGACTGCAGGCCCTAAGCGACTGCCGAGGGTGCCTAGTGCAGTATCTGTCTCTGCTGCACATATACAGTACGTGAATCTGAAGAAGTTTGTTTACATATGAAATAAATTAATCAACTCAGAGTCACGTACTGAATACATGAGGGAAGTGGAGTCAAACTCAGAGCTATATGAAGAAGCTTGTTAGCAGTATACTGTCCTAACCCACTGTCCCTGATTTTGGGCCTTAGTGCCCCACTGTTGTTGCCTTGCTCGTGGGTCACCTGTAAAAAGCAGGCAATTCTGCATAGTGGATCCTGCCTGCACCACTCCCTAACTTCCATCTATATAATGAGGAACACTACCTCTCAAAACGTGGAGCAAATGGGCAAAATGTGGAACACTTACTAACAGCTTACTGATAACTTCAAGTGAGGGAGACCTCAGCAGGTATGAAATGTATTAAGTTTTTTTTTTTTATAAGTGAATATAATTCAGTATTATTCATCATGGAATCCGTTAAAAATTCCTGAATGTGTGACAGACAGGAACAAGCTACACCTGCACTGCATATAATATATTGTAACTGTCCTTGAAAACTACACTGTCAACAATCTTCTTTGTCATCACTTAAAACAGTTTGGCTAATCTGCTAATTTTTTTTAGACATGTTATGGAGGCTGTAGACAGTGGACATGTAGTACACACAGCATACAGCATATGTTCACCTGCCCAAGGCCTTCATCTCGATTTCCCTTGTTGACACTGAATGGAAGCTAAATGCTTTAAGCCATATGTGGTACGATGGTGAGTAAACTGTGTGAGACACAGCCTATGTTGTGCAGTTAGCAGGTCCCTCATCAGAAAGTATAAAAGTGACCAATGCTGTCCCTCACGGCTCAGTGCTGGGACTTTACTTTTCGGCATTCACTTTTCAGACCTCTAAGCAAGAGCCATGATCTCTTTCACTATCTTCATTTAAACATAGCCTAGATGACCGGATGAGGAGCCACAAATTTAGGCTGGGATTGGCTTGTATGGCCCTTCTAAAGAAAGGAGGTGCAGCCTGAAGGAGGGTACTAACAAGATGTAAATAGTCATAAGACTCAGTAGCCTTGGAGTATCTAAGAATGTATGAAAAAGCAGCTTAAAATGTTTAAGAATGTATGAAAAAATACATATGCATGCTACATAAATATATGCATAGATACAAACATACACAAGACACAAACATACTTATGTGTACTTGTTTACAACTAGGTAAGAGAACTACTCCTTTTCCAACTCTTTTTAGAAAAGAACTAGGTGCACAAGACCATGGATAAATGTTTTATATACATACATACACTTACATATCCAATGTGTGTGTAGCATGCATGCATTCATGTGTATAGATAAAAGCTGTAAGGAAGCAGGAAAACCATAACGCCTGCAGAAAGCTAAGCAGTCACAGGAGGTCATGCAGACTCTACAAAGACAGTGACATGAAAATAAGACCGAACCCTGAGCAGTACTCAGGCAGAAATCAAATTAGAGACATTTAGAAGATTGAAACATAAAACCCTTAAATAACAGAAACTACACGTAAAAACAAACAGAAAACATGAACCTAACAAGCTCCACAAAAAATAAAAATTTTCAGTGGAGGGCAATCCTGTCTTACACTTCTAAATATATAGTCTAGCTCTACAGTTTCACAATCCCATACGTGAGGTGGGAGTATTCATTTTTTCATTTATATGCAGACATTTACAAATGATACAGATATATAAACAGATGATAAATACTCATACACACAAAGTATATGTAGTACGTGGAGTACAACAGTCACACCTCAAAACTGGCAAAAAGATAAGCTTGTCATGCAAATTTCTGTCAGGCTATAAAAGTGCATAAAACAACCTTGTTATGCACCTTTCCAAGTAATTATAATAAACACACAGACCATCACACACTGCAGACACCTTTACAATCTGTAACCGGGAAGAAAATCCGTGGCGCAGTGAAATGTCTAACAGCTTTTAAAGTTGTTGATTGATCAGAGGTATACTTCACTTCTGGCAGCTGCAAGCTGTAAAACACTTCTCTCTCTTAAATTTCATCTCTCTCGAGGCTAATACATCATTTAAACAACTAAAACTCCATACACTGTGTGTTCTCAAAACAAATGTCAAGATTCCTGTCTCAAGTTTTGCTTCATTCTGCTTTACAGGTGAATTTCTTGATATCCATTTTTGAGCACACAATAAGGTAATTAGAATAAGAGACCCAATCACAAGGCTCTACATACTCAGGTAAGTCCATGCAGCAGCGTACCAAGGGGGGAGGTAGGAATGGCCCACCCCAGGTGAAGGCAATAATTGAGCTTATTTTTCCTGGAGCACAATATTAAGAGGTGTGATTGTCAGATGCCTACATTACATGCATTCAGAAAGGAAAACCAATACCACTGTGTGTGTGGTATTTTAGTTGTCTCTAGCTGTTTTTTTATATTTTTAGCAAGCCGTATGCTACAGTTTCTGCGCCAAAGACCTTTGTTATATTTTGCTTCTCAACTTAAAGTTTTGAGGGTGCAGGATAACTTGGGTGTGATTCTGAGTCCATGTTCCTTATTAAATTCTGTGTTTATGTAACATTAGATTCTTTGCTTGGTCACTTTTTAAAGAGTCTGTACAGATTATCTCACTCACATTAACTATGTGTGGAAATTTAAGCCTACCAAATTCTGGTACCCTAGCTCTTGATAGTGAATTTGCTGGAAAGGATGCATCACAGGACTTTCGCTCGCAAACGCATTTCTCCTTAATGTCCTACAGCCTTATTAGAGATTCATCCTTGCCATCATTTTGTAAACTGCTTGTCCTGGTGAGAATTGCAGCAGATTTATCACAAGCCTAGAGGAGATCCACTGCCCTGTTCTTCATGTACACAGACTCACCTATAAGTGTGCCACTCTGAAAGGGCTCCTTTGGATAAGTTCAGCTACCATGTTACTTATTCATTTGGTCTTGATAACTAGGGAGATTCAACTGGGCAGGAACCATTTTCAAAAGAAGCACACATAGGAAAGCTACAGGGAAAATGAAAACTAGTAGGCAAATGATCAAAGTGACAGAATAAGATGTATCATGCTGAAAGAATAAAACAGTACAAATCATAAAAAAGGTGACAGCTAACTTTAATTTAAAATCACATATATATATATATATGTCCATATTCGTCCATTCTCTGCCATGATATGCAGGTCTTAGATACTCATGCCTATGTTCACTCCCTACTTCACTGTCACGGCAACCATTACCAGGAGAAGCATGGAAAAAATGTTTTGTGCTTCACACTGTAAAAGTGGTCATAACATGCAGGTAGTTTGTTCTGAAGTACCAAATAAATGCCAGAGTTTACGTGCATTAAAGTATCTCAAACTACATTATCCAGCAGATCATGTGGTGAAGCAGTTACTAACTTTTATAAATGTTAGTATGCTGTGCCCTTTGAACTTTTTTAAAAATCCAGCTCTTGGCACCACAATTCCATCTTCAGAAATAACCTTTTGTTTCCTCATTATGCAAGTCTACATTAATGAATGAATTCTTTGCAGCCTTGATATGATAGCAGTTTTTAAATCAGAAGCTCTGTGTGGTTTCACAAAGGATGATAGGAATTGTGTAATTTGTATGTTTGTTACACCATTTGTAGTTTTGATATGATAGCAGTTTTTAAATCAGAAGCTCTGTGTGGTTTCACAAAGGATGATAGGAATTGTGTAATTTGTATGTTTGTTACACCATTTGTAGTTTTGATATGATAGCAGTTTTTAAATCAGAAACTCTGTGTGGTTTCACAAAGGATGATAGGAATTGTGTAATTTGTATGTTTGTTACACCATTTGTAGTTTTGATAAGCATCACATGCAAACAAGTTACGCCTAAAAGGACAAGCCAACATTAAAACAAGTAAATGAAAAACAAAAGGCAGACATGGTATTGCTATATGAAATATATATAAATATATAAAATGTTAAACATAAAATAGAACATGAACTAAACCACAAACTGAAACCAGTAAAGTAAACACCACAAACCAGTGACCCAGCAAAACAGCGTTTATTCCTCTGACTGGTGCCTTCACAGGAGAATACTGAACAACCTTCACACTCCATATTTATAATACATTCATTCAATCAATTATCCAATAATCCTATTATTTAATTACTTACAAAATTATTTAAAGCAAAACTCGCCAGTTAAAATCTACATTCATTCCATGTGGTATCAAAGTATCAAATTTTAAAATATAAACTGCTTCTTTATACAATAAAACATTTTTAATATTTTTGTACAAATAATTGTCTACAACTTTCTCTAATATTGTACCAACTAACCCATGAGACTGACTGTGATGTTCATAATAAAAATGCTCTGCTACTGAACTAGACATTTTAACATTTTCAATGTCTCTGATGTGTTCAAGCAATCTGACTTTAAAAGGCCTTTTCATTTCACCAATATAAAACTTATTACAGGGGCATTTAAGTGCATATATAATGCCCTCTGTATCTCATCTAAAATTTGCTTTCCCATTAAATTTTATACCATTTATATTGTCAAACCCTGTAACTATATACATGCATGCCTTGCATTTACCACAGATTTCAGTACCAACTGTTCTTAGTGCATCATAAAATTTAAGTTCTGATTTAATCACTCTACCTTTAACTAAAAAACTTTTAATATTTCTCTCTACTTTATAAGAGAATTTTAAAATAGAACATGCACTGATACTAAAAAAGCAGGGATTAATAGAGCATTTTTGTGTGTCACAAAGCAGGAAGCATTAATTCAACAGCTGAGACTTTGGTTGGACAGATTTTACAAAACATAGTTTAAATAAAAGAAAATAAATAAAAGAAAGAAGAAAAGTACTGATGTAAAATGAATTACCCTTTACAATGATCAGCCTTAAATGTTGGTAAATCTAGTTTTCAAGCGTGCCACAAAACAAGTAATAAAAACAGGCACATGACAAGCTGTATGCATTCTGCTAAATAATTTGAAGCTAAGTCTCACTATCAACAAACAGTGAAATCGGGGGAAAGGACACTGGTAGATAATTATACAGAGCATTGGATATAAATAGGGCTATTGAGAGTAGCAAGTTAAAGTGACCGTTAAATTTTATTGCCAAAAAGCAATTTCTTATGTGGCCAAACCTTTTTACTAGTTGCCACCTTCTTAGGAGTCAAAGAGAGTTACTTCATGAGCAGAAGATGGGTGTTCGGGTATCATTATGCAAGACAGACTCACGGGGGGGCATCAAGGGAGCTGCAGTAATTATGTTTGAGGAACGGATTCAATTAGCAAACCTCTGTGACATTTATCAGGATCGACAAAAGGAGGCTGGGGAAATGTGTCACCCTTAGTAACACAGTCGTAGGCAGAAAAATGAACAGCCCTGCCTTTTAAATAGTAAAGGACCCCACGTGGTGAAATCAGAGCTGCTGCCTTCAGCAGCTAAGCCAGGTCCATTAAATAAAAACATTTTTTTTACAATTTTTCAGATGCACAGCGGAACCCACATCTACAATTTAAATACTTATAATAGTACTTAAAAAGAATTGCTAGTATTCTGCAAGTTTCAGATATGTCCAAGAGAAAGTCTTCCAAAGCTTACATCCAGTAAAGTTCACTGATATGACATTCTATGGATGGGAGATGGCAAACAGTGTGTGGGTGTCTGTGTATGTGAGGGGGGTATGCAGGAAGAGGATAGTAAGGTAAAGAACAGACTACATGGAGTACACAGCAACATATCTATGTGAAAATTCAACAGTTGAGTCAATGGAAGCAGAATTTTTTCAGTACTAAGAGGGATGAAGGTGGTCGTAGCTAGAATACTGCATACAGTTTTGGAGCCCATACAGGAGAAAAAAGTATCAAGACAATGGAAGTATAACAGACATGGAAAAGTCTGACATTTATTGCAGAGGACCAAGGCTATGAGCTGTTCAATGAGCTACTACTGCTAGTACAAGGTTTGATTCCCTCAGCCGCCATTTACCTAAAAGTGTGGCTTGGAACAAGTTACTTAATCAGACAGTGCTCTAAGGCAGAGTCTGAAAAAGGTCCATGTGGATCAGTGCTCTACCCTGGTTGTGTGCTGTCCATCCATTACCAGTAATCGGACTTTTCAGTAATAAAGCTTGTCTCTGTGCTCTGCATTTATTTCCTAAATCACCTTAGCAGTACATTGTTACTAGCTGCACTACGGTAATAAAGCATCTTCCAAAAGCCACAACTTCTAGTCAAGGCTGAAAAATGTCGCACAGGCCAGTCTTCTTATCCAGTAAATTAACTCTAAAGCTCTAAAACTAATAGCTTAAGATCTTCGCCATCTCTATCATCATCATCTACTGTACTTAAAGGCAAATTCACTGAAATATCAACTTTTTTTCTCATTATAACATGCTCATTTTTAGTGATTAGGTTCATAGATTAGGTTCATAGATTAGTACTAGGCTTACTGCAATTGTGTGCCATTTTAAGCCTAGCCAGTTACCCCATTTGGGAATCAAACCCTGCACCTTGTGTTTGTAAGGTAAACACCTTAACCATTATGCCAGCTCCCCCCACTTTAATACAACTGCAACAGTGAGACAGAGAAACACAAATACACACAAAGAAAACATAAATTAATTATTTCCTTTTTTCCTGCCTACACATAGTTATGCATTCTCTTTGTGAACCATTCTGGCCTTCTTTGAAATATCACATGGTTTTCATTTTGCCTTTGGACATTGTAGGCATAACGGTTAAGGTCTTCACCTCCTATGCACAAGGTACAAGGTTCAATTCTGACCTCGGGCTCCAGCCAATGCCTGTGTGGAGTTTGCTTGTTCTCCCTGTATCGCTGTTTGGTTCCTTTCACCTCCTAATAACAAGATGGGTGTTTCCACCTCAAACTCACCAGAAAATGGACTTGTAGGCAGTAGGAAAAACTCTAGATGGTGCCTATTGGGGAAATAGTTGCATAGATCCAGAACTTTGGCCATCACTTGTGGCAAGCAGTATCCTCTAGACAGGAGAACACAGATCACAAACTACATACCGCCTTAGGGCTAGCCACTTGTTGGTGAAAAAAATGGTTCTAGTTGCTTTGGTTGTGTTGACTAATGTTGCTAAAAGTGGGCATGGACGTTTGCAAGTGATAAGTGGGTTGAGGACCCATCCTACTGCAACCAACAACAGAGACCCATGCTACCAGTGAAAGCAATATATGTTTTCCAACTGGTCAATGTGTGTCCAACATAAAGTTTCACAGCCCAGGGACAATAAGTTACTTGTTGTTTGGTGTCCAGCTGCTCAACCCAAGTTACCTGAGATAGCTATGTTGAGGAAAGCTGTATGTAACCCATCAACCTGCCAAACATGAACTAAGGTTTGCCAAACTCAGTATAGGTTAACTAATAGGATGCAGCTTGGAAGTGGATACCATTACTGGAAGCAGGAGGCTGGACATTCTCTGTATTCAGGAGACAAGATGGAAGGGCAATGCAACAAAAACACTTGGCTTGGGATCCAGAGTCTACTACTCTGGGGATAGATATGATGTGGGAATTGTGCTGAGGGAGCAGCTTTAGAAGGCAGTGTGGGATGTTATCAGAATTAGTGACAGTGTCATGCCAATCTGACTTCAGTATAAAGATAAGGCAATATTCATAATCTCAGCCTGTGCCACAGCGCAGGGTTGTGACAGAAAGGAAAAGAGTGCATTTAGACAGCAGTTGCAAAACATACTAGATAAAGTATGACAACATTAGTTAGTGTTGATAAAGGGGACCTGAATGCATATATCGGGACATAAGAACTGCCTGGGTCCACACTGGGGGTTAGCAGGGCAACAGAAATAAAGAAGATGCCATTCTAGATTTCTGTCTGATAAATGGCTTGAGAGTAGCCAACAAATGGTTCAACAAAACAGACAGTCACAACAAGAGTGGCCAACATACAAGTCAGACAGTCATCCTCCTAGTAATGAAAAAGCAGTGGGGTAGAATAAATGACTGCAAAGTCATCCCCAGTGAAACAATCAACCTATAGCAACAAACACTGGTTGTCACAATCACCTGCAAGCAGTGGTTGGAGAAGGCTCTAAGGTCAAGAGGGACTACGCTGAAGACGTGGAGGTTGATGGAGAAAAAGCAAAACAGATCACAGAAATACTCAGGACTCTAGCACCTCAGGAAGAGAAGGAAATTGGTGGAGTTGAAGAAGAATGCCAGCACCTCAAAACAGCATGTGTGAGGACTATAGAACAGATATGTGGCCAAGCTAGGTAGGGAAATAAGGTACATAAGGAAAGCTGGTGGTGGAATGCAGAAGTCCAGCAAGTCATCAAAAGAAAGGAGGAGTGCAGGAAATGTAGGAGGGAAGAAAAGACAGACCAGGCTAAGAAAGAATACTGGTTGACTAACAAAGAGGCTCAGACAGTAGTTGCAATAGCAAAGAACAATGCATAGGAGGTACTCTATCAGCTTCTGGAAAGTGACTCAGTAAATGGGACAAAGAAACTTTTATCAGGTTGGAAGGCAAAGACAAAAAAGATAAAGAAGACAGACACCCTTCATGAGGGATGACAGTAACAACCTGCTGACCAGTCCATGGGACATCAAAGGCAGATGGAAGGAGTAAATTTCAGCAGTTTCTGAATGAAGAAATTCCCATAGAAGGTGTATTGCCCCAAACAAAGCGTATGATGAGCGAAGAAGAGGAGACCACACTAGAAGAAATAAAAACAGCACTAAGGAAAATTAAGTCAGGGAAAGCAACATGCTTAGACAGGTCACAACAAATATGATCAACATATTAAGGAAGTCACTGGAGAAATGGCTCCAGGAGTTACTCATAGCAGTATGAAGAGAAAGGAGTGTTCCAGATGACTGGAGAATAAACATTCGATTGCTAGTGTACAAGAAGAAAGGGGGCATTCACAACTACTGTATGGGCAATATAGAGATATCAAACTCCTGTAACACTGTGTGAAATTCCTTGAGAGGGTGGCTGATAAACAAATACGCAGAAGAGTAGAAAGTAAGATGTGAGATGTGCAGTTCTGATTCAGATCAAGATACTGTACAACCAACCCAATGTTTGAAATGAGACAGATAGTTGAGAAGAAGCTAAAGATGACGAAAGAGTCCGACTGGGCATTCCTACAGTTGGAAAAAGTATATGACAAGGTCCCAAGAAAGCTGATTTGGGCAGTTTTGCAATACTGTGAAGTCCTGGAAACACTGGTAGAACTAGTGCAGGTTAAGTAGAAGGACCCAATGACACAAGTAAGGACAGTGCATGGGCTCACAGAGGGGTTCCAGTGGAAGAGGGTGTGTATAGATCACCTCTAATCCCACTGCTGTTCATACTGGTGATGGACTACATTAGCAAACAGGTTGGAGGAAACAGAACTCCAAAGCTGCTGCATGTAAATGAAGCGGCAATAAAGGCAGACTCTGGGCAAGAACTTCAATAAATGATACGGGGATGGAACTCAAACCTGAAACACACTGGAGGAAACTGAGTACAGATAAGCCATTTGTCATGGCAGCAAGTGGTAGAAATCAGAACAAGCTGAAAACTGAGTTAGAAGGGAAATGAGTGGTACAGATTAACAGCTTCAAATATCTGGGAGAGTTGGTTAAGCAGAAGAGAACTGTATTGGAGGAGATGAAAGCTAGAATCATAAGAGCTACAGCCAACTGATAGAGAGTTTCAAGGGTAGTGTGTGACAGAGAATCACCAGAGAAGCTGTAAAGGAAGGTCTACAGAGCAGTACTACAGTGCAGTGACGGCACAGCAGTTGAGGAAGCTAGAGGTGAGGGAGATAAAGTACCTGAGACAGGTGGTAGAATGCACACTGTGGGACAGCCGAAGAAATGGGATTATGAGAGTGGAAACTTCAGTACCTCAAAATGTACAGAAGGTAAAACAGAACAGGTGTTTGGGCACATGAACAGGAAAGCAGAACACAATATGGTGAAGAAGAGACAGGAAGAAAAGCATGAGGAAATGAGGGCATCCAGCAAAAAGAGGGATAGCTTTGTAAGACAGAAGGCCTGACACAGTCAGACATGGCTGTCAAAGAAGGTAGGAGAGTAGCACTAAATGGAGAGAGAGAAAGACATGGTGACAGTTGACAAGACACCCCAACTACATGTAGAAAATGGGGAAAAAGGGGTTAATGATAATGAAGATTCATTTTGACTTTTATCACAGCACCAGTTATATCACAAAGGCCCATTCTGGCTGAGGAACTACTTGATAAGGGGAGGGGAATCTACATCTAAGAAGTTTATAGTCCCAGCTAAACAAACTAAATAGGCCCCTAATTTTAAATGTTAAGTGTTTATTTAGAAGTTTTAAACTAATTACAGACTTCCCAGAAAGTCACACATGACACACTTCATACCTTAACTAGAAAAAGTGGGATACTGACACAAGGAACTACAATCTGAGCCTAAATTAAAATAACTGAATTGGCTACTATTTCAAGCATAAAATGTCAAATTTATTTATTATTTATTTACAGTTTGTTTACTGGGATAGTCCATTGGGCCTAAAAGAGCCCATTTTCAATGGAGTCCTGGGGAGAAAAGCTCCATAAAAACAGTATACAATGAAAACAATGCATTCCAATTTTGTAATACAGGTGAAGAATGAAGGTATTACATAGTATAAAAAATTACAGTTTACAGTGGAATTCAGATAAAAATAAGAAAATTATTGGTAAATATTCACAAACAGATTAGCTAATGCATTGGAAATATAACAGTGGTGGCAAAGAGCCTCACGTGGTATCTTAACAGAATTACAGTTGGATAGGGGGATAACAGGTGTTAAGTGTTGATGTAAGAAAAGAGGGACAGTGAGAAAAAGTAGTATAAAAGTAACTAAGTGAAGAGAAAGGTGGATAAGAACCAGTGAAGCTCAGCATGATGAATGAGAAGAGAGAGTGAGTGAGTATGAGAAACAGGGAGTAATGTAAGGGGAGTCATGTGGGGTGAGAGCAGGAACATTCCCAGAGGGATGTGAGATGGGAATGAAGCAAGGTCTTAAAGGTAGAGTGGTTATGGGTGGCACGAATAAGTTGTGGCTGGGAGTTCCAAAGGCGTGTAGAGAGAGGCATAGGAGATGTGGGTGAGCAAGCTTGTGCAGTTCAAGAAGATTCTGGTTGTTGGATCTTAGAAGTCTATCGGGCAGATGCATTTTGAGAGAGGAGGCAAGGGAGATTGTGAAGATGAGTTTGTGAGCATGAGTTAGTTGGATATAGGTAAGATAGTTGGGCAGTTCTAGCCAATTTAGTTTGTGAAGGGTGTGGCAGTGGTGGGAGGAGGATTTGTAGCCAATAGCGAACTTAGAAATTTTGTTGTAACAGGAAGACACTTTTGTCTTTAGAGAAGACTGAAGGTTAATAAGAAGTGGGGCACCATATAAGAGGATAGGAATGCGGTAGGTGGTAGAGAGTACAAACTTAGTAGAGGGAATGAGATAGCGGTTGTGGCGGCAAAGCATACAAAGTTTCTGGTGGGTTTTCTTTATATTAGCTTGTAGGTGGGTATCGAATTTTAACTGTTCAGCAATAAGGACTCCTAGAAGCTTTGCATGGGAGACTACCTCTAGAGAGGTTGTGTTTTGGCTAGTAATGGAGAACAAGTTCTTGTCTATAGTGGTATTTTTCTGAAGGAGTAAATATCATGATTTTAGATTTTGCTACAGTGAGTGCTAGCTGGGTATCTAACATCAAGAGCTCGGTAGAAGAGAAAGCATCTTGAGTTAATTTTAAGAGAGAGGAGGTGGAAGTAGCAGAGCAGATGACTGTAGAGTCATTTGTGTATTGGATAAGTTTAGCATTGGGAATGCTCTGGTGGAAGTCATTTATGAAAATGTTGAACAGTAAGGGACCTAATATTGAACTCTTGGGTACACCTGCAGGAGTATTAAGGAAGGAGGAGGTGGCTTTTTTTCCATTTGACGGCTTGCCTGTCAGAGATGTAACTACAAAAACAGATGATAGAAGAGATGGATAGATTGAGATTAGAGAGTCTGGACAAGAAACGATTATGAGAGATAGTATCAAAGGCTTTGAATAAATCCAAAAGGTGGGTACACACTAGGCAGCCAGAGTCATGAGTTTTATTGATGGTTTCGAGGACAGAGAGGAAAGCAGTGGTGATAATGTGGCCAGGTATAAATCCATGTTGTGCAGTGGTTAGCAGGTGGTTGTCTATGAGGTAGGGTAAAAGTTGTAAGTGAATACATTTTTCTAGAACTTTTGAGATAGGGGATAAGATGGCGAGGCAATTGGACAGAAATTAGGAATGTCATTGTTGTTGTCCCCTTTGTGAAGGGGAATGATAAAGGCCTTTTTCCAGAGTAGGGGTACATAGCCTTCTTGGATTGACTGCTTTATTAGAATGGAGATGGGATAGGCAATGGCATCAGCAGCTATTTTTAGGAAGTAGCAAGAAAGGTCATCAGTGGCATATGAACATGGTTTCAATTTTTGAAGAAGTTTTTTATGGTGGAGATAGGAATGGGTTTGATGGGGATTGAGAGGTGGTAGTGTAATAGGGAGTAAGAGATAGGAGGAGGTGGAAGTAAGGCTTTGTTGGGGAAAGATGTTGTTAGTTTGGCCATAGACTCAATAAAGAATGGGTGGCTAAGGACAGATCGGAGGAATTTGGATCAGGGCAGGGGTTGTCTCTTTTGCCAGGATTGAGGAGGGTGGTGATACCATTCCAGAATTTTACAGGATTAGTCTTGTGGTTATTCTGAAGTATGTAGAAGTAGGAATTATGGTCTGATACAATACGTTTTTTTTACTTTGTTGCGAAGTACCTTTAGGGTGGTGGGAGTTTTATATTTGTGGTAGTGTTTCCAGGCTTTGTCATGGAGACGCATGATGGTTGCAGTTTCTTTGGTTAAACAGAGTTAGTTTGGTATTGGCAAATTAAGGTACGAGTTTAGCATAGGGAGTAACTGAAAGGGAGGAGGAGTAGAGAAGAGCTACTTGACCACCTTTCTTATGGGTCCTGTCTTTTCTAATGATATTATAGTTGGGGGCAGTGATTTCAGGGTCTTTAATGTGGGGTTTTAGCCAGTTTCAGAGATGGACATGATGTCTGGCTGGTTATGGAGCAGCCAGGCATGGAAGTTAGGAATCTTGTTACATACACTTTGTACATTCAATGTGGTGAAAAGAGCAGGTTGAGGGGGGAGTCAATAGGGGTGGGTTTGACTGCTGAGAGGGAGAGGGGCTGGGGTTAGGGTGAATGTCGCCAGAGAGAAGGATGGGAATAAGTTGACGGATGTGGGAAAAGAAGAATTTAGAGTGCTTAGTGTGAGGTTTGAGAGTCAGGTAATGGGTTGTAGTGGGGTTGTTTCGGACTGGAGTAGAGTAGCTGTAGACAGAAATAATCTTATAAGGGAAAATGGGGCAGTTATTAAAGAAATAGAGGTGGGGGGATATGAAGGTTGTGGAGTGTTTGTCATATATGGGGTACAGAAAAGGGGAGAGTGATTAGTATTAAGAGTACTGGTGAGAAGGTGAAGGTAGGACAAAGGAGAGAAGAAGTGGTGTTAGGGGTACAAAGGAGGTAGGTTTTAGAACCATAATGGTTTATCAGTATATATATAGGTGAATGGAGAGGAGAATGGGCAGGTGATTAGTAAAGCTAGTTTGAATGTAGATAGTAGCTTAGGGGAAGTGGGGGGATTAGAGGAAGGGGAGGGGGTGGATGAGTATGATGTGGAGGAGGGTGGGGAGTTTTTTAATTGGACACTTTGTAGTGGGAGCGGTTATATGGCTATACGTTTAAAGGTAGTGGGGGATGGGTGGGAATTGGGGGCAGAGTAGGGGGAGTGCAGTGAGCCCGAACGTAGGGAGGGCGAAAGGAATGGGATGCTCCACGAAGAAGAGCGAATATCAGACGAAAAACTATCATTCAAGTAACCAGCCACAGGTCAGTGCTAGCTAAGACAAGCTGCTGCATTCTGCCTATATACAGAGCTAATGCACCAAAGTAATGTAGTGAGACAAGACTTTCACTGTGAGTGAAAATATGCCCAGTTAGGGAGAGGATGGAAAACAGTAGAGTGAGAGAGGGGAGGCAGGTGGTTACAGCATTCCTGTTTGTGTGCATGCCACAGCTGCATATGTAGACTCGTAAACAAGATTTAAAGTTAGGTGGTTATACAAAGTAAAAAGGGACATATACTTTAATGCCCTCTATTTAGTTTATTGATTGGAGGACCTGCATTATACACTCTCCCGATCTTCTGCGAGGGACTCCATTCAGGTAAAAAAAGAGTAGAAGGGATGACTTAAACTTTAATGTACTTCAAAGAGCTGTATAAGAGATTACCTCTAACAAAACATAAAGGTAACCACTGAAAAAATAAGCTAACACTCCAACATGAGACAATCAAAGAAAGCAGAAAACTGCAATATCATTGTAAATTAATGGAGATACAATATCACAGAAAAAATTAGGCTTGTTGTAACACCTCTGTTAAATTATCACTAAAGACATAGGCACACATACATTAATATTAAACAAAACAAACCATATTCACATATTTCCAGCTACATACATTACACATCACATACTATGTTCATTTTTATAACTATCTTCATTCCAACATTACATAAATTAGTCAATTCCTGCCTTCCCTTAAACCTCACTCCTCTAGCAGAAGACTATCTTGCATGTATTATTACCACAATTTCCATTTATTTCTATATAATTTGCACCTTCCCTTTTCTAAAGATCCCACTTCCAGTTCTTTTATCTCTGTTACAGTATTCAGTGCTTCAAATATAGTTGATTTAGACTTTGATTTCCATTTTCTAGAAATTGCTTTTTTGACAGCCACTAGAATTAAACGTAACCAAGCTCTGCTATGTACAGGCAATTCAGAACCTGTGTCCCAGTTTGAAAAAATCATTTCTTAGTTCTGCCCATTTGCTCATCCAGTATTTCTTACAGCGTACTCTATAGGGAATTTTTAAGATCTGCCAGCTCATTACACTCCCAAAATATATGTTCTCAGTAACCTATTTCTTTCCCATTACACCTCCAACATTTGCCAGCTACCTGAAGAAAAATTCTTTGAAGTCTGCTTGGGATATACAAATACTTAATGCAAACACTTCTAAACAAAAATCATAAACCTTCTAGACTTTGTTTGCATACTGTGTAGCCATATATATCCCCTCCCATTGCTCCCTTGTAAATTGCTTATCCAATTACTTTTCCCAAATCTTTTCTAACCACTTCTGAATGATTCTTATAGTTATCATGCAATATTTTATATACCCTACTAATTATCCCTTTTTACCTGCAGCTTCTGTTCTAGATTCAACTAAAAACTCTACCAGAGCAGGTCTTTCACTTAGGATTCCCCATCCCTTTCTCTTTGCCTATACTTTAATATCAATCCCTGGTTGGGAAGGCAATCTCTAGACTGCAGGCCAAATGTCTTCTTGGCCTCATCCCATTCTATTACCCCTCCCTCTCTAGTTATTTGCTCCCAATACCTTAATTCCTTTGCCATTTTCTCCTGTAAATTCCAGCCCCTCTTGCCTATTTTCTTACCTCTACTTGCAGTCATCCCTATTGGCAAAATCTCCTTTCTCCATTAATGTATTGGCTTAGTTTTAGAATACTTTCTGCTACTTTACGAATATAATATTCTGTATGGCGGCTGTTATTCTACACTCTCTCCTTCTTTCTTGAATTCTCCTCAGTTTCTTCATCATTCCTTTACACTTTGAATTATAACTTTCTGCTTGTGCTATGTATATGAGCCTTAATTGTGTGGCTCCTTTCAAGTCAGGTAATACTAAACCACCTTGTTCTGGTGGAAAGATCAACATCCCACTTGACTCTTACCCTCTTCCCATCCCAGATAAATTCCTTCAAATCTTTATTACTTAATGTCCACTGCTTCTCCTCTAGTTGATAAACGTTATGCCTAACCTGTACATAAAATGAGATGGACTAAAAACATTTCCACTGCTTTTATCTTACTATCGATATCCATAAACAAGATCTTCCATTTTCTCAGTTTTTGTATTATCTTTTATTAATCTCTTCCCACACATCCTTAGCTGCCATAACAGAAGCCTTTTAATCCATACTCCTAAATGCTTCATCTTATGTCCCTATTAATATGGGTATTGCTGAACCAGTTCATGTGTGGGTACATAATTTACAGCTATAGCCTTTGTTTTATCTTCATTAATTTTGTTTCCCATAAAGACTTGAAACTGTCTCAAAATGGTCCATCCTTTTCAGGATTTATCAAGTACAAAATAATATTGTCTGCAAATAAAGCCAACTTTTCTTGGCTACCATACCAATTATATATTTGAATTTCTGAGTCCCTTATTTTCTTTGCATATGGCTCTAAATAAAAAGCAGATGATAAAGGGGAAAGAGGACACCCCTACCTGTCTCTTCTGTTCAGACACAACTTATCAGACAAGAATTCGTCCACTTTAATTCTTGCATCTGACTTCTTATTTATCCTATTGTATCAGGAAATTCAAATGCTTTCACCGCTCTACTCATAAAATCCTCTGTTAAATGCTTTCTCTTCATCAAGGCCAACTAATAACAGTGAAATTTCCTAACATTCTGCTTCCCTCTGGATCACTACTGCTCTATTAATGTTGCCATATGTTTGCCACCCCTCCACAAAAAAACAGTGATACATACATATCAATTTTGGCATCACCTTTGCTATTCTTTTAGGCAGTATAGTCATAAACACGTCATAATCACGGTTTAAAATTGAAATGGGTCTATTTGAAGTTGGAACAGATGGGCCTTTACCATCTTTAAGTATTACAACCACCACAGCTTCCTTACAAAGAGGTTATGCTACAAGGTAAAGTGCAAACAGAATAAATATACAGATTTCAAAATTTTTCTGTTCTGCCCACAAGCATGTGTTGCAACTTTAAAATAACTAACTAAACAATTATGTGATTTAAACATGGTTAGATCCTATGGGCCAACAAATAAAAAATAAAATGATAGAAATGTTAGTTATTTATAGATTTAAATGACCTTTTATTTGCTACTTTAAGAAAATTAGTGTTTTAAACAGACCCCAAGGATGCTGAACATTTTGTCTTACTAGTGCAGTTTAGTTAGAATAACAGGATTTGTGATATGATGCATTTTTTGAGGGATCTGAAGTGTGAAACTCAGATGTATATCATTATTTAGTGACTTTATTTCTCAGTCATTTGCCAGAAAACCACAAATTTTATGAGGACAGACTAAAAACATGAGGCAAAAATCTGGACAGTTGAGTGGTATGCAAGGAGCGTATAATAGAAATACAAAGACCTGGAAATTAAAAATTAGAAATCAAGCGTTACTTTTGGTTTCCTCCAGAGTAAATACGTTTTTGGCTAAATGGATGGGCCCATTTGAAATGGTGGAAAAATTAAACAATGTAAACCAGAGTCAGACAAACTGAGAAGAGAAGGTAAGAACAGATACACCAAAAATCAGTGTTCTGAAACAATGGAAAGAATTACAGACCTCTGTAGTTAGATTAACAGCAAAAGCTGACAGAACTAGTGGAGAAAAAAAATAACTTTTGCAGCATAGTGCAATGCAAGTAGAAGACAAGCTACAATAATCCAAACTAAAAGAAATAAGGAAGTTTCTGTTAAGAGATAAGAAAGCGTTTTCAAAACTACCTGGCAAAACAAACCCAACAGACACCATTCTAGGAGACAAGGTTAACTGAAAAACTTGCAAAATACTAAACTCATAAGAGAAACAAGAGAGACTTTTTCTTGAAATAGTAGAAAAAAATCTTAAGAATGGGGTGATGCACACACAGATTGTTTCAACAATGCCCACATTTATGGGAATGTGATAAGATGAAGTATTTGGGAGTATGGATTAAAAAGGATTCTGTTACATCAGCTATGGATGTCTGGGAAGAGACTAGATAAGAAACATATCCAGAAACTGGAAGCTCTTGATTATGGATATGGATAGCAGGATACAAACAGTGAAAAGGCTTTTAGTCCCTTTAGCTTATAAACAGGCCCAGGCATATTTTATCAATCAGAGGCAAAGAGGGCAAGAGCTATGTGGGATAAACTGATCTTCCGTGCAGAACAAAGTGGTTTAGGATTACCTGATTTGAATGGATATCTAAAAGCTATAGAGTTCGATGTCACATGCATAACTTAAGCAGAAAGTTATACATCAAAGTGGAAAGGAAGAATGAGAATGAAAGAGGGGGAGTGGAGATCGAGAAATAAGGAGAAAGTAGGATTTTGGATGCAGATCCTTAAGGAGATAAAGTAATCCAGAAAGTATTCCAAGAACTATGCCAAAATGGGAATGGAGAAAGGAAATATTGTCAATAGGGACGACTGCAAATAGGGATACAGAAAATAGCAAAGAGGGGGTTGGAATGTACTGGAGAAAAATGGGAAAGGAACACGTGTATTGGGAGCAAATAACAACAGAGGCAAAGGTAACTTAGTGGGATAAGGCCAAGCAGAGGTTTGGACTACAGGTAAGAGATTGCCTTCCCTACCAGGGATTGATATCAGAGTACAGGCAAAAAGAAACGGATAGGGGAGTGCTAAGCAAGAGACCAGCTCTGGCAGAGTTTTTTAGTAGAGTCTAGAACATAAGCTGTTGTTAAAAAAGGGATTACTAGTAGGACATCTAAAACAATATAGGATAACTACAATAATCAATCACAAGAGGTTAGAAAAGATTGGGAAGAAAGACCAGAAAGGAAATTTACAAAGGAACAATGAGAAGACATCTGCATACCACTCAAATAGCAACAAAGTCCAGAAGATTTAGCATTTTTGCTAGTGTTTGCATACGCATTTTTATACCTCAAGCAAATTTTTAGAGAATTGTTTCCTCAGACAAATAGTAAATGCTAAAGGTGTTATGGAAAACATAGAGGTTCATAGGTAGGTACTGGGTTATCTGCCCGAAGGTATATATTAGCCCAGCCACGTTGTGCGGTATTCACCGCCCCTTTGGTTAGTAACCTAGGCCCTTGATCTAGCAGCTAGTACCCTTGGCTCCTATCTAGTAGAGCTGTTGGTAAGATCCCTTGTGTGAACATTCTGTTACCCATCCACTCGTCATGGTTTCTCTTGAAGAGTGATAGTGAGGGGCTCTGTCTCATGTGGATCGGGACCTTGTTCCATAGCAAGGGAAGTCTTTGCGAAGGGACTCTATCCCTCCAGCATGTTTTATTCATTGTTGTGCTGAGGTTTATATCCCTAGAGAGTGTAGCTCGAGTGGATTTGGTTTTGCTAAGATGGAGCATGTTCAACAGTTCTGGGTTGGACATGGCTCTGTATGTTAGACAGAGATCGCCTCTGAGAAGGCGGTATGCAACAGAGAAAAGCCTTAGTTTTTTTCAATTGTGCTGTGTATGGCAACTGTTTGAGGCCAGTAATCCTCTTAGTGAGGTACCTCTGTGGTCTCTCCAGCTGCTGGAGATGCCTAACCAGGTACATTCCACTTGGTGCATTGTACTCAATAATGGGTCTGATGAGGGAAGTGTAGAGGGGCACCACTACATCCTTAGATCTTGATGCGAACCCTTTCGTGATCAGATGGGTCACATAGACCACCTTGGCAACATGGTTATCAAAGGAAAGCTGACGATCTACTTGGGTCCCTAGATCCCTTATTACTACTTTAGATTTCAGGGGGTTACCTCCTATGTGGTAGTTCACGGGTACTCTGTTTTTTCAAAAGGGGATTACTACGCATTTTTTAGCATTTAGCTTGAGACCATGGCTTTGACATCATGCATCAGTCTCATTAAGGCCCTCCTGGAGGATATCCATGTCAGCCGGAGACTCTATTATAGCACCCAGTTTGCAGTTGTCAGCAAACTTGGTCAGCCACAGCCCTTCAGTGCTTGCCTGTACTTCTGAGAAGTATATGCCAAACAGGAGGGGCCCCAGGACAGAGCCCTGAGGCACACCGCTCGTTACTGGTCTGGATTCGGACATAGATCCTGCTACTCTTACTTTGTGGGATCTGTCTGAGAGCCAGTTTGCGATCCATCTTGTGATGTAAGGGTTTATGCCCAGGTTGGTGAGTTTATCAATAATACCTGAATGGGGAATGGTGTCAAATGCTTTAGCAAGGGCAAGGTAAGCCGTGTGTACCTCCTTTCCCTTATCTATACCCTGAGTAACTGTCTCAAAGAAGTCCACCAGGTTCATGTGGCATGATCTGCCCTTGACGAAGCCGAACTGTGTGGGGTCAAGTGTTTGGAGGTTCCCAATCTCTCCATTTATGAGTTCCATAATGATTCGCTCCATTGCCCTACAGATCAGACTGGTCAGGCTTATTGGTCGGTAGTTCCCAGGGACGGTTGTGGGCCCACCCTTGTGCAGTGGAACCACCATTGCTGTGTGCCATTCTATGGGCACATATCCTGTTGAGAGGCTGAGACTGAACAGGGTATTCAGATGCGGGGTTAATTAATTTTGGAGCTTGCGTATGATACAGCCTGGGACACCATCTGGTCCCATGGAGGCAGTATTTTTAGCTTTAGATAGAGCCTTAATAACCAATGTATCAGTAATAATTGGAGTTACACAATCCCCTAGAATAGTAATAGGCCCTGGGAACATGTTTTTAGGAATGCAACAAATTGGTGGATTTTAAAAAATTCCCTTCAGAGCTCAGGGACACAAACTGTTGTAACTAAGAAAATTAGTCTTTTGAGCTTGGGCTATAAAATCTGAATTGCCTATACATAGTAAGGCCTTACTAAGTTTAATGCTAATTGGCTGCCAAAAAAGCAATTGCTAGAAAATGGAATTCAAAATTTATGTAATTGTAAAACAGATTAAAGAACTGGAGGTGTGATTTTTAAAAAGGAAGGAGCAATTTACATATAATCAAATGGAATTTGTGGGAACAATATGTGCAGAATAATGTTCATCATGAACAGTGAGGTTTAAGGGAAGGCAATAAAGTATTATGTATACTGCACACAATGGAAATTTTACTATGGTTTGCTTTAATTTCTGTTAATGTATATGCACGTCACTATTTACAATGAGATTAATAGAGATGTTAAAAAACTAAAGAATTCAACTGACAAATGGAAAAGGAGAGGAAGGCATTAGAGGCTGAACACAAGAACTAGGATGAGTTCAAAGATCAAGCTAGACAAACTTTCTATAACGGATACATACACACATGCACACGTGTGTATATATATATATATATATATATATATATATATATATATATATATATATATATAGGTCTACCTGATTTAATTGAAAGCTTCAAACGCCGAAAATGAGAACACCGACACCGGAAGATCGACAACGGAGAAGACCGAAAGTTGAAAATCCTGATGCTGAGAACACCGACATGCTACGGTAAGTAAGTGGTAGGGGTGGACGTTAGGGTCAGGGTGCGGGTAAGGTAAGTGTGTGATAGTGACAGACATTAGGGTTAGGGTGCGGGTCAGGTAAGTGTGGAATAGTGACAGACTTTAGGTTTAGGGGCGGGTTAAGTGAGTTAGGGTTAGGGTGCGAGTAAGGTAAGTGTGTGATAGTGACAGACTTTAGGGTTGGGGAGGATTAAGTGAGTTAGTGTGCAGGTAAAGTAAGTGTGCGATAGTGACAGACTTAAGGGTTAGGGACGGATTAAGTGAGTTAGGGTGCAGGTAAGGTAAGTGTGTGATAGTGACGGACCATAGGGTTAGGGTTTGGGGTAAGGTTAGTGCATAGATAGTTGTGTATGTAAGGTTTAGTGTAGGTTTGTAAGGCGTTTGGTGTGCTTGTGTTGTGTGTGTGTTCTTCGAAAAGGTATTTGTTTTGTTGATTGTCGGGATTGTGGTTTGTCGGGCATGTGAAGTTTCGTGTTTTTGAACTTTCGGTTTTGTGGTGTCGGTTATTTCGTTGTTTTGGCATGTTGTATATATATATATATATATAATTTGTGTTTTAACTGCTGTATTTGATATTTTCATTTTATAATTAGTTTCACTGCACAGAGCAAATTAATCAAGACATTTACTATCCAAGAGCATTGCTATTTTCATGTTATTTATTTTATCTGGATATGTGGGCAGGGTTAGCCACCCAGAGGTATATATCCTGGCTCTAGATGATTGTCACGGTTAAAGTGACACCCGAACCCTATGTACAAATATGGTAAAAATGGGTTGTGGATGGATGGATGGAGGCTGGTTCAAAAGATCTATTTTCAGCCATGTCCTAGGTTCAAGGCAGTAAGGTTTAAAATTGGGCATAAATCATACAAATCTTACAGCATATGAGTAAACTACAGGTACTAAAAACATATGAATTCTAAAACAGGCAAGTATACAGCTAAGAAGTGAGAGCTGAGGGGCAAGCAACAGATATGAATCTCAGGAATGTTATTTTATTGGAAGGGTTCCCAAGCTGAGCGGAGCTAGAATAATGCCAGCATTCCTTCCCATAGCATTCTATCCATTCCCCCCAGCTAAATATCTATACATAGCCTGCCTAGCAGCCAAGAGGATATAGCCTAAATCTCCATCAGTGATGTTCCTGATTTCAGGTAGATCCCATCCACACTCTTGGATAAAAAGACACATCCATTCCTTCTTGCCACTCACCTGAAACACTAGTCAAACTTGGGTTACCTGGGCTGTAGTCAGGGTTTTATCCCTGTACACCACCAGCGGGGCTCCTGTGTCTTTTCTATATTAATTTGATAACTTAATTATCTCCCAAATCTTTCCAACAGGCCAAACAACTCCCATAGGTAAACTTCCAAGATCCCTCAAACATACCAAAAAGTCACTGGCATACAAAGCTGGCTTTATCTGCTCCCTACCTATCTCAAACACCCTGATTCCTGAATGTCTTAATAGTGTTGCCAGTGGTACAAAATGGAGGGTGATGAGGAGTGGGGTGTGGATGCATCATCCCTCAAAACAAACAAAATGAATCTGACAGTGCTGGATTAACTTATGTATGTGCCCAGACTCCAACATAAATATTTGTCAACAGGATAATATAAGTGGCATGAAATGTAAATGCCTGTTACATTTCAAATAAATATGACCACCTTCCCCTATCGAAAACCTTCTCTGCATCCAGGCTGTCCATCTCTCTCTGCACTTCTTATAAGACTAACAGAATATTCAGACTAATATCAAAAGTCTGTCTGGAAGACACAAACCAATACTGATCTGATTGAAACAACCATACCACAGCCATGGACAGCATGGATGGCAACAATGTAATCCATCCATCCTCAACCCCTTTTCCCAATTTTGCACATGGGGTCAGGGTGTCACAACATTATTCATTATTTTATAGCCCTGATTAAAGACTTAAATCAGTCTGTAAGAGAACAGGCAAATGCAGTGTTCGACCTCTTTTAGCAATAGCTTCCTTCCACAACTGTGGAACCTCATCTTCAGAATAACTCATTCACTATATCCATCAGCTTAAGTTTCATCCTGTACCCTCCCACCTCCTGATAAAATTCTAGGGTAATACCATCTTTGCCTGGGATTTTACACCTTGGATATTTCTTCAAGATTTTCTCTAATTCTTCAAGTCTAAGTGGCACTACTTAAGCTTCCACTTACTGAAAATCAAAACTAGAGAGATTCAAGTTCTCCAAGAATCTTTCAGCTTCTGTGATCACACCTTCATTCTGGTCTTCTCACTGTATAGCTGAAAAATATTTTTGAAACACACTCAAACTTTTCTCTGTATCATTCACTACCCTTTTCCACGCCCAATATTTGGATCTGGAACACCCATGAAATTCAGTCTTCATCTGTCTTACCCTCAGAACTAACACCCTCTAAGTGTACATTTTCCTAAAGCCAATTTAAATTCCGTCCTCTTGAAGCCCCCCCCCCCATGTACCTTATCTATCTCATGCTGAACTTTCTCGATCTCTGCTTTGTGACCTCATGCTCCTCCTCCTCTTTCTGCCTTCCTCTCCTCCAATGCAAATTTATCCAAGTACCTCTTCCAGGTATTATACTTCACCAGGACTTCTTTCCACACTCTCTTCAGTTCATCCTATCCTCCTGACTCATACCTTCCCTGCCACTGTGGATCACTAACTTCATCTTCTATTCCCATTCAAACACTAATATAAAAGCTACATGACAGTGTCATGGTGTAGAGGGATAAAGAACAGGCTACAGCCCAGGTGACCTGGATTCGATTAGTGGCACAGGTGTCTGATGCACTGGCAAGGAGGGATCGGGGAGTCCATCTTGGGGGAGGAGGTCATATGGAAGTTCCCTGGGGAAATCCATGTGCAGAAGGTCAGAGACACTGCAAGAAGGGGTATAGCCCAAACAGGGGGGAAAGGACACTAGACTTGGCTGAGCTCCTGCAGAAGTAGGGTGATGTGTTGCATGTCCTCACTGCATACTCCTCCTCAGATGCAAGCAAAAGACCACAGGGGAGGGAGGGGAGTAACAGTCACTGGCCATAAAAAAGGGGAAAACACAACTGAAGGAAATGGCATGAACCTCCCCCCCACCAGATACTCTTATTTTATTTGTTTACTGGAGTTGAGCACTGATGTCCATTGATGTTCTTCAGACTCAGCCTAGGAGCACTGCCTGGTTAAGTGACTTGCTCACAGTCAAACCCTGGACCACAGGAAACAGCTTAACAGCGCCTTAATCCTCTGCCAGCTGCCAAACATTATCTTAGAACCTTGGGTACCATGATGGCCCTGGCTGAGATCAGAGTTACTCTAGGGGCAGATGCACCTGATAATGGACAGGGACAATGAGCTGTAGGATAATCCGAGGGGGTGCCTAAAGCACTAAAATAAATAAATAAACAACATGATATATTTATTTAATGAGCTAGTTATATATACGTGTTATCATATTACACACACCTGCACACATACGCACACACCATGCAGCAGAGTGTGGGCATTCCAAAACAGGCAATGCTGTAAATATGAGAGGAAAGATCACAGGGAAGGTGCAGTTACTGGGCATCAATCAATGGCTTCATAGCCTACCACAGAGACTCAAGAAGAATGTGATTTTACTGGACATCATAAAACAGAAAGTTTACCAGGACTAATATGGCTATTACTGGGACAAAAGTTAATTTATACTCTTTCAATGGATACGCCTGCCAGCAATTTGGCTCTAAGGCAAAGAAACAAAGTGACCCAATGACTTTAACTCGGGCATTAAAAAAACACCGCCATTCGCTTCTATGTAACTAGAATAACACATACTAGGGATAAGCATTATGATTTAATAACACCATTCCTATGATGTGTTTAAATACTGTTCATCATCTGATTTGACCTCTCCAGCAGTTATTACATAACAAAATATACTCTTCCATGTATCAGTGCCTAACATCAACAGAAAATACCAATGCAAAAGAGAGAAGAGAAAGAGAGAGATGCAATGATGTGCAGACAGGTAGGAGCAAGTTTAACAGTTGACTATTCATACTGCTTAGGGAACCAATACTTTTAAGCAAAAATCAGAGAGACATATCCACACTAACACTCATAGGTTCATAGGTAGGTACTAGGCTATCGGCTCAAGGGCCTATGTAAGCCTAGCCAACAAGGTTCCCTGGCTTACGCTACCCAAGAGAGTTATTTTCCTGTGCCACTGTCGAGCAGACACACAGAAGTGATCCCCGGGGTGTATTTCCTATTTCCCATCCACTCATCAAGATTTTTCTTGAAGAGTGCTAATGAAGAACTTTGCTTGACATAGATGGGTAGCCTGTTCCAGAGTATGGGAAGTCTCTGGGATAGGAATCTATCCCTCCAGCATGTCCTGTTTATTGTGGTGACAAGGTTTAGGTCCCTAGAGCCTGTAGCTCGGAGGGATTGGGATTTCTTTAGGTGTAGCATGTCCAACAGCTCTGGGTTTGACACAGCTTTATATGTTAGGCAGAGATCACCTCGGAGTAGGCGATATGCTACGGAGTAAAGCTGGAGTTTTTTGAGTCGGTCAGTGTACGGCATTTGTTTGAGGCCAGTAATCCTCTTTGTGAGGTACTTCTGTGGCCTTTCCAGCTGCTGCAGATGTCTTGTGAGGTACAGTCCAATAGGGGCATTGTACTCTATAATGGGTCTAATGAGTGTCGAGTAGAGAGGAATGATGACCTCTTTTTTCCTGGATGAGAACCCTTTTATGATTAGGTGTGCCACGTAGAAGGACTTCCTGACTACTGTGGTGATGTGACTATCAAAGGAGAGACTACTGTCCACCTGGGTCCCAAGATCTCGTATCACGCATTAGGTGTTAAGTAGATTGCTGCCTATGTGGTAGTTCATGGGTACAGAGTTTTTACCAAAGGGGATGACACTGCACTTTTTGGCACTGAGCTTGAGGCCATGGCTCTGACACCAGGCATCTGTCTCAGAGAGGCCCTTCTGTAGGATGTTCACATCATTTGGGGACTTGACTATGGATCCTAGTTTGCAGTCATCTGCAAACTTCGTTAGCCAGAGGCCTTCTGTGTTAGCCTGTACTTCAAAGAAGTAGATACCAAACAGGAGTGGTCCCAGGGTGGAACCCTGTGGTACTCCACTTGTCACTGGTTTGAGGTCAGATTTGGAGTCTGCAACTTTTACAGTGTGGGTTCTGTCAGTGAGCCAGTTGGCAACCCATCTTGTGATGTAGGGATTTATGCCTAGTTTATTGAGTTTAGCTATAATTCCAGAATGGAGGATGGTGTCGAAAGCCTTGGCGAGGTCAAGACAGGCTGTGTGAACGATCTTACCCTCATCTACGGCTTTGGTGACTGCCTCAAAGAAGTCGATCAGGTTCAGGAGACATGATCTGCCTTTCACAAACCCGAACTGGGTGGGATCCAGAGTTTGGAGGTTACCAATGTCTTTGTTTATGAGTTTCATGGTGATACGTTCCATGGCCTTGCAGACCAGGCTCGTCAGGCTAATTGGTCTATAGTTCCCAGGATCAATGGTGGCTCCCCCTTTGTGGAGTGGGATAACTGTTGCTGTGCGCCATTCAGTGGGCACAAAGCCTGATGCGAGGATAATATTGAGCATGGTGCTTATGTGAGGAGTCAGCTCATTCTGAAGTTCGTGTAAAACGCAGCCTGGGATGTTGTCCGGTCCCACGGATGCTGTGTTTTTGGCTTTAGAGAGTGCAGCTTTCACCTGCGTAGTTGTGATTACAGGGAATCTGCATTCTTCCTGTATAGATATGGGCCCTTTAGGGGGGTGAGGGGGGGATAAAGTTAGCATTGAACCTATCTGCCAGGATGCTGGCAATATCAGTTGGTTCTGTAATTTTCGTGCCTTTGTGCTGTAACTCAGAGCAATCTGGATGTTGCCATTGATATTCTTGACATAGCTATAGAATGCTTTGCGGTTGTCCTTGGAATTAGTGGCGATTTTATTTTTGTAGCTAGCTTTGGAGGACCTTATAAGGGATCTCAGCTTCTTACTGAGGCTGACCAGGGAGCTCCTCCACTCATGGGATTTTACTCTCTTTTGCAACAGTTTCTTCCTTCTGTTGTACAGTTTGTTTATGGCAGGGGACCACCAGATTGGCTTCCTTTTTTTGGAGGATAGTGTATTGGTTCTGTTTGGGATAGCACGATCCATGCACTCATGTACGTGCTTATAGAGTGCATTTGTGTAGGATTCAGCAGTTGTAACTGTATTGTCCATCTGCATGGGTGTCATAAAGTTCACTACTTCTGTCTTAAGAAGCATGAAGTTGGCTTTGGAGAAATGTTTTTACTGTGGTTTCCTTAATGGGGGGTGGGGGTGGGATGTGGATATCAAGGGTGATTAGCTTATGG